>NC_035446.2:66974572-67281460 GCF_002127325.2 Helianthus annuus | reverse complement strand
TAATGTTAATGATATCCGTTCCCCGAGTTATATAGAGACCGTGATCTTTATTTTAAATGGGAAAGAAATATGTTTTATGTGTTGTTTGGATAGACGTCATATTGAACGAATTGTTAAGCAGCATGAATGATATTAGATGATCTGAGTTGTATGATGATAAGACCGTAAGATGATAATCTTTTTACTATGATCGGAATTTAGTAATTTTGATAACATAAACGTGATGAGATCGGATTCGGGAGTGTGTGTGATGATAACGGATGTACGAAATCATGATTGAACAAGTACTTCTTGATGTTAGGAGTATGGTTACTCGTTTTGTTGCGTGTGTATAGTTGGTTGATGGTAGATGATATATATATGAGAGTCTTAATATGATGTTGGCGCCATAAATGCCCTTGGTCGTGTAGGCATTTCTGTGTGTAGGTGTTTGTGTAAATGTGGATATGTGTGCCATGCAATTGCATAATATGTGGGTAAATGTGTAGATAAGTTTGAAAGAAATATCTGTGCACGTGTGAATTGTAGTGGTAATATAAATTCAACAACTGTTTGTCATGTGTGAATCATGATGATGATGGGATGGGCAAAATTAACATGGTACATTAATGAATGGAGTTTATGATAGTTCAGTAAGAAATCGGTCCAATAGGATTACTTTTGTGAATCAAAATTATCGGCGCATACATATTATGTAGCAACAGTTTTGTCGGCCATTATTGTTAAATATATAATAAAAAGTTATGGATAAGAATCAAAGGGTAGATGTGGTCTGTGTGCTTATGAAATCGGGTCACCCCAACTCAACAAACTGTTCAAAAAAAAATCGAACTGGGCCGAGGGGATGAAGTGGGGCTTAGCCCAGTTGAACCGTGCATCTCTTGGGCCCCTATTCACTGTTGGGCCGGTAATATATGCCATTAGTTATTTGAGACTGTTATAAATAAAATATTTGAATTAATAAACTTATGAAAATTTGGTTGGATCAATGTGATAGGAGGTCACTGTTGGGTGTGGTTGATTTGTATTTAAAGTAGAACTCGGGTAATAAGTGATATGGGGGATTTGAGACATTTAGTACATTAAATCATGGTGTATGCTAGGGCATAATCAAATAACTTGTATGTTGTTATGCGGTGCTACTTGTGTAACGTGTGTGTGGAATGTAAGATTTCATGCCACGTGACTGATTGTTAATTGGATCAGGCCTTGTAACTTGATTGAGCTACTCGATACTGTGTACTATTGGATCAACTGTTTGAATAATCATTGTTCTTGCTTGAATTGTTGCTTAACTGTTATACGTGCCATACGTGACAACCATTGATGTGATCTATGTGTAATCAAACTGTAAAACTGACCGCTACCAAACACTCTCCTAGGTCGCGAGTATTGAATAAATTAACAAGTGAAATATTCTGCCGAGCAAATCAAGGTGAGTTCACTGCACTTTTCTCAAGCATGCGTCCCGGTGGTTTGGGACAACTGGTAAACATTTGGAAGGGAAAACATTGGGTAAATAACTTAATCGGTTTTGGTTATTGCCTGGAGGGCAATGGGGGTGATTAGTTGATAGCGCTATTAGGTGGGAAACCTCACACCGGGCCGTAAGGACGGGCGTGAACTAATTATCTGGGTATGGCTATGGTTGTTAGAGGCACACTCCTCGGATACATATGGGCACTCTCCCTAGGGTATCTAACGAAGGCAACATAGCGAACGGTCGTTAAGGGGTACCCACTCCCCGGATACTTATGGGCACACTCCCCAGGGTATCTAACATGAGCAACATCGTAACGCAACATTGACTCGCATTAACTTACATCTGGTAACTCAACACGTTAACAAAACCTTGAACTCACCAGCGTAGTCTGACACACTTGTTTACATGCTTGTAGGTATTTATTGAAGGAACTTGGGAGCTTGCCGTCTGATGCTGCTGGAGTGGTTGTGGTCATGATAAACAATTACATTGATTTGGTTTCGACACATTTACACACTTATACATTTATGCTTCCGCTCAATACTTTGGTTTTGGTTTAACTTTTCAAACGATACATTTCTTTCAATTGGGTATTTCAATACATTATAACTTGTGTTTGATATGATTGGTGGCTCTTTGTTGGATCGTTGCACCTCCTATAGGGACATGCCCTAGGTGGTTATTTGGGGGTGTGACAGTTTTGGTATCAGAGCCACTGGTTATAGAGAACTCGGTTTTAAAACGTTTTCATAAAACCAGACTATAACCGAATTGATCCAAACAATGACCATGACACTCAGCTCCAGACTGCAAGGGTCGTTTCTCATTTACTATTGCATAGTATATCTAGTGTACACTTATGTATAACATTATACGTGAATGCACACTTGGCACAACAGCATGAGCCCTTACATTACCAACCCCTGTTATGTGAACTGCTAGTGTGACACTTCCCTTCGACTATTGCGATTCTTGATCCCATAAAACCCCTCGCTTGCTATTTGAATGCGGGGAACCTTTTAGCGCAAGTTAAGAGGCACTGAGATAAGCATGCAAATCGCCTTATTATTATGGGTGCACACATAATAATAGCGCGAGGTGCATGCAAATCCCAGTGAGGCTTAATGAGCGTGAGAAGGGTCTGCCCTATTGTGTGTAAACTTGGTAGTTTGTAGATTTCAATGTGATACTCGACTTTTACCTCATTTCGATTGGAGTTATGTGCCTCAGTGTTCAGTCGTCAGTTAGGACTGACTCCCACCTTTGTTGTAAATAAGCATGTAGTAGAATTAACTGATAGTAAATCGATAGAAGCTTCTCATGTTCTTTTTGGTTGTAAACTTGACCTCGTGGGTCAAGTGTTCGATATTGACCTACTTCCCAATACTCTTGTAAGTCTTGACATGGTCGTTGACATGGACTTGGTTATCTATGTATCAAGCAGAAATCCCCTGCAAAAAGAAAATCGTGCGTTCCCTCTCCCCAGTGGGGAATCCTTATCCGTTTAAGATCATCGTAGTGGTGCCGTTGTTGGCATTGTCACAGTCGTCAAAGCCCAGAAGTGTCTACGAAAGGGCTACCCTGCCATACTAGCTCTTGTCACCGATTTGCCGCTTTAAGAAAGGAAGATCGAGTGTCTTCCACTTATCCATGAATTTTCTGACATGCCTTCTGAAGAGTGAGCTGGTTTACTTCCACATCGTTAGGCGGAATTTCAGATTGACCTTATGCAATTTCAGATTCCTTATGGGAAACGGAAATCCCTTAGGTTCGCTAGATACTATCACAGCTTCATCATAGGATTTTCGAAGGCTTCGCAACTTCAACCTCCTTAGCATAGCGGGGAGCTGTGAATTCCTGAGAAGTAAAATCGGAGAACGTCTTTGCAGCTTTTGAAAACCCAACCCTACAACACGCGGAGCATCGCTTCTATCCGAGGGTACCGATGATCCAGCGATATACCATGATGGTGTTACGGAGAGGAACTGCACGACCTACAACCTCCGGTGGAAACCGTGGTCATTGGATTTAAGTGGGAGGCATTACTTGGACGGTACCGAATGCACCAATTAGACCGATCACAAGGGCCTCCAGTGCACCCTTGTTTCAATAGAGCTAACCATGTGATGGCATCGCTAGATGGAACTTCCGAACGAACACGGGATTAGGAGAACTATACCCACGCATCCCTGTAGACGAACCTTATCACTTTCACTTGTCATCGCCGCTAGAAGTGAAGCAGTCACAGTTACACGCGTTTGTCGTTTTGCAACACTAACCTTTACCCACCAAACTCTGATTTGGACAAATGATACACTCGCGCGACCGCAATGTAACGAACCTCTCTGTTGTGCCATGCCGCCATGCACCACTACTGGAAATTACTTCTAGACAACAAATTTGCTGGCCAAATCCTCCGGATGTTTACGAACCTTTGTACGAACCTCATTAATTCCCTGTTTCCTTGATTGGCAGCTGATATAACAAAACGCTAACCACCATACCATGATCTCCACCGATCACAAGATTAGCCCCCCAGGCGTTGTAAAGTATCTATAGATCGAGTTCGTCGGAACTCACTTCAAGCCATTGTTTTAGATCAATTTTCGGGACGAAAATTCTTTCAAGTAGGGGATGATGTGACACCCCGCGAAAACGCTTAACAAAACTAGCTTCCTCAGTGACTGTTTGCTAAATTTCGGGACGAAATTCCCTTTCAAGTTGGGGATGATGTGGCACCCAACTGACCTAGCAATCCTGTTTTTACAATTTGGTTTACGTAGCGCCTGTGCAGTACCTGGATATTAGTGATTGCGTGTAATGCTTGATTTTTAATTGTGATTATTATTTGCGTAATATTACATATAGTTTAATTAGAGTTTTCATCACTTCATTCCTCTGTGCTTACTTGCCAATTTCGGGACGAAATTTCCTTCAAGTTGGGGATGATGTGACAACCCGTAACTTCAGGGTACAAAACGTTTGTTTCGCCTTTATAAATCGAATCCCATATGTATTTTATTTGGTAAATTAATTATGTTTGTCGCCCTAGTCGACCCAACCTTCTCGCGCAACCCGAAACCTTTAACGGTCAATACATTGTGTGGATATTATTCACGACTTTGCTAACTCTTTGTGCAAACGTATTTGTTGGTTTAGTTTAAAGAAAAAATAATAATAATAATAATAATAACTATATAAATAAATAACTAATATGTATATATATATTTATAACAATAAATAATAGTAATAACCCATGATAATAAGCAAGGTTACTGAAGCATTTGCGTGACCCAATTCCCCAGCCCAACTTCCTTTGTCTCGGCCCACACAAACAACCTCCACCGCCAATTTTCAGCCTCAACTACTTATACATGTATTCAGGTACGTAATGATCATTCTCACGCATAAACACCCGAACCCTACGGCAGCAAGATCTCCACCCCTCTGATCGTCGCAAGTTCCTTCCCTCCCTCGAAACTCCGCAACGAAACAGCCACTACCCTCTCCTTCTCCAGCAAGTTCAAAACTCCTGTGAAACCAGAGCTCTCCGTTCGACTTCCGGCGGCTCGCGGCGTTCCGACTCCACCTCCGATAACCCACACTTACTCAAATCGGAGCTCCGTTTCTGTTTCATTCCCCCGACACACACGCTACTTTGAAATCAGGTTAGAACACTACCACTCGTAAGAGTTTTGCTTAATGTTAATGATATCCGTTCCCCGAGTTATATAGAGACCGTGATCTTTATTTTAAATGGGAAAGAAATATGTTTTATGTGTTGTTTGGATAGACGTCATATTGAACGAATTGTTAAGCAGCATGAATGATATTAGATGATCTGAGTTGTATGATGATAAGACCGTAAGATGATAATCTTTTTACTATGATCGGAATTTAGTAATTTTGATAACATAAACGTGATGAGATCGGATTCGGGAGTGTGTGTGATGATAACGGATGTACGAAATCATGATTGAACAAGTACTTCTTGATGTTAGGAGTATGGTTACTCGTTTTGTTGCGTGTGTATAGTTGGTTGATGGTAGATGATATATATATGAGAGTCTTAATATGATGTTGGCGCCATAAATGCCCTTGGTCGTGTAGGCATTTCTGTGTGTAGGTGTTTGTGTAAATGTGGATATGTGTGCCATGCAATTGCATAATATGTGGGTAAATGTGTAGATAAGTTTGAAAGAAATATCTGTGCACGTGTGAATTGTAGTGGTAATATAAATTCAACAACTGTTTGTCATGTGTGAATCATGATGATGATCGGATGGGCAAAATTAACATGGTACATTAATGAATGGAGTTTATGATAGTTCAGTAAGAAATCGGTCCAATAGGATTACTTTTGTGAATCAAAATTATCGGCGCATACATATTATGTAGCAACAGTTTTGTCGGCCATTATTGTTAAATATATAATAAAAAGTTATGGATAAGAATCAAAGGGTAGATGTGGTCTGTGTGCTTATGAAATCGGGTCACCCCAACTCAACAAACTGTTCAAAAAAAAATCGAACTGGGCCGAGGGGATGAAGTGGGGCTTAGCCCAGTTGAACCGTGCATCTCTTGGGCCCCTATTCACTGTTGGGCCGGTAATATATGCCATTAGTTATTTGAGACTGTTATAAATAAAATATTTGAATTAATAAACTTATGAAAATTTGGTTGGATCAATGTGATAGGAGGTCACTGTTGGGTGTGGTTGATTTGTATTTAAAGTAGAACTCGGGTAATAAGTGATATGGGGGATTTGAGACATTTAGTACATTAAATCATGGTGTATGCTAGGGCATAATCAAATAACTTGTATGTTGTTATGCGGTGCTACTTGTGTAACGTGTGTGTGGAATGTAAGATTTCATGCCACGTGACTGATTGTTAATTGGATCAGGCCTTGTAACTTGATTGAGCTACTCGATACTGTGTACTATTGGATCAACTGTTTGAATAATCATTGTTCTTGCTTGAATTGTTGCTTAACTGTTATACGTGCCATACGTGACAACCATTGATGTGATCTATGTGTAATCAAACTGTAAAACTGACCGCTACCAAACACTCTCCTAGGTCGCGAGTATTGAATAAATTAACAAGTGAAATATTCTGCCGAGCAAATCAAGGTGAGTTCACTGCACTTTTCTCAAGCATGCGTCCCGGTGGTTTGGGACAACTGGTAAACATTTGGAAGGGAAAACATTGGGTAAATAACTTAATCGGTTTTGGTTATTGCCTGGAGGGCAATGGGGGTGATTAGTTGATAGCGCTATTAGGTGGGAAACCTCACACCGGGCCGTAAGGACGGGCGTGAACTAATTATCTGGGTATGGCTATGGTTGTTAGAGGCACACTCCTCGGATACATATGGGCACTCTCCCTAGGGTATCTAACGAAGGCAACATAGCGAACGGTCGTTAAGGGGTACCCACTCCCCGGATACTTATGGGCACACTCCCCAGGGTATCTAACATGAGCAACATCGTAACGCAACATTGACTCGCATTAACTTACATCTGGTAACTCAACACGTTAACAAAACCTTGAAATCACCAGCGTAGTCTGACACACTTGTTTACATGCTTGTAGGTATTTATTGAAGGAACTTGGGAGCTTGCCGTCTGATGCTGCTGGAGTGGTTGTGGTCATGATAAACAATTACGTTGATTTGGTTTCGACACATTTACACACTTATACATTTATGCTTCCGCTCAATACTTTGGTTTTGGTTTAACTTTTCAAACGATACATTTCTTTCAATTGGGTATTTCAATACATTATAACTTGTGTTTGATATGATTGGTGGCTCTTTGTTGGATCGTTGCACCTCCTATAGGGACATGCCCTAGGTGGTTATTTGGGGGTGTGACATTAAGCAAAAAAGAGTTGTTAAATAAAGAGTTGGATGATATTTGGTATAAATATCCAAAAAATGAGAAGATTGAAGAGCTAGTGAGAGAGTATGATAAAACATTTAGAGGTGAGAACTAAATGTCGGGTTTATTAAGTGGAAAAAATAAGGTTGACATCAAAGAAAACAAAGTGATGGAATATGAGAAGGATAAAAATGTTAATGTTAAAATCAAAGGTGGGATGAAGGTGTTTACAAGGTCAAGAAAAAGAAGTTCAAGAGATGAAAGTGATGTGTAGGGTGGTGTACATCAAAGAAAACAAAGTGATGGAATATGAGAAGGATAAAAATGTTAATGTTAAAATCAAAGGTGGGATGAAGGTGTTTACAAGGTCAAGAAAAAGAAGTTCAAGAGATGAAAGTGATGTGTAGGGTGGTGTATCAAAAAATGACGAATGTGATGCAATTAAGGTGGATGGAGCGACAAAAAACGATGTGGATATAAAATTAGACAAGGTTGTCAGTGAGACCATTAAGTGGGCAGAAACGGAAAAGGTCGTTACGAAGAGGCAAACACGTAGGAAGAAAGAGGTAGATAACACAATACCGACTTTTACGTTGTTGTCACAAAGCTCGCAAAGCTCACAAAGTTCACCAGAATCAGACATTGGAACAAACGCGCATGTGAGTGTTAAAGATACAAATATAAACGTGCATGTGAGTGGTAAAGATACAAATGTGGTTGGCATGAATGAACCATTAAATGACGATGAAAAAACGGTATGCCAATATTTGCTGATAACAATTGACGACAAACGAAGGTATGGACGTGTATTATCATGTCATGTTATTATTTGTTGTGAGATAATTTAGAGTTATAATCTGATGCACACACTAATATTGTAGGGCGGAGGAAAGAAAATGTAATGTGGACGATCAAGAAACAGATGTTGAAAAGGAGAATAGAGAGGCCAGCCTGACATTCAAGTAAGATTAAATATGCATTAATTTTTATTTATAAATCTTTTACATAATGTTTGATATGTTAGGTTTTAGGTCAGTATGTGTCAATGTTAAAAGTTATTTTTTAGTATGTTCACATGGTGCGGGATGTTTGGGTTGGCTTTTATTTGCATGATACTGGTTGCGGCTGTTGAGCATCAATACTAGTTTCAAAACACATTAGAAATTGAACTAATGTGTTAGTTTCTGACGAGTTGACTTTAAAACGTGCGTTTGAGCTCTCTTATCTTGATGTAGTCTTCATCAAACAACACATCGGTATCTCTCTGAAATAACACGGGACCCATTCATGCCGTATAGCAAACATCTCACAAAGCCACGGATGATTATCTAGGTGATATTCATCCATTAATACATGCCATCTTTCTTCGTATGTTTGTAGTGTGATGAATAAATTCCACACCAGCTTATGTATTGACGAACGAAGAGTGGTATTATCAAGGATGTCATTTGAAACCTGTAAATGAGGAAAAGTGAATAATAATAATTTGAATTATTTAATCATATTATATAGTTTAATTGAAACCGTGTTAATATTAAAATAGAGTGTTTATCTTGTATGGAAGTTTTCTCATTATGTGCCACATGCACAAACGATGGATAGAGTTTGTGAAAACGGTTGATACAGCTTGTTTCATTGATGCGTCTTGGTCAGTGAGAACAAATATTGGTTGTTTCTTGTGTGCAGCCAGAAAGGTGTTTAGTAACCATGTATATGACTCTATAGTCTCATCGTATAACATACCAGCGCCAAATATAACACATTTCTTGTGATGATCAACTCCGGTGAATGGCACGAAAATCATTTTGTATCTGTAAGTAAAACATATGATATTTAAAAAAATATTAATAATTTCACATGCTGAAAAGTATAGTATCTTACTTGTTGGTGTCATATGTAGCGTCAAATGCACACACATCACCAAAAGCCTCGTAATTTCGAAATGATACGAAATCAGCCCAAAAGAACGATCGCAACTCATTGTCAACTATGACACAATCAAAATAGAAATCTTTAATATTGGTAACTCGAGATCTCATGGTATGTAAGAGGATGTCTACATCGTGTTCACCGATGAATGCACGTATATCTCTAGAACAATTTTTGAAATCTTCTGTTGTGCCACGAACATTTTGAGGTCCGTCTTTAAGTGATACTTGAATGTTATGTGCAACAGTTGGGCCGATTTTGTTAAGACTAACTTTGTGGATGAACTGTTGCTCTTCAAATCCAAGTTTCCTGTTTTGTTTTAACATGTTGGCGTTATCGCTACCAATCACGCAATGGTTGTGCGCGGCGATGAAATCATATATTTTGTATTGTTCGGTAGCACGATCATATCTCACTTTAATACGCGCACGACACCCGGAGACTGTGAATCGGCTTTGTCTGTGTTGTTTCTTAGATTTATCATAGATGGTTGGAGCATTTTTGGATGGAGCATTGGGGTCAGATTCTGGACCCGTGGTTGACCTTCTCTAGAACATAATATATATCTATGAGTGCAGATTTTTATGTTAGGATTGTCATGATATTTTTTGTTCTTCGATGTGCCGATATGAGTAGAAAACCCAGATTGTGTAGCATACTATTGTACATCATGACAAATATCTTCCCAATGGGTAAATGTACTGTGTACAACAGGAAGGTATTTAACATCAACTTGAGGTATCCAATACGGGGTGCTGTTAGGTGTAGCATGTATGGCAGCCGTAATTGTTCCTGCGAGAAATAATCAATAAATTAAAAACTTGTGAGAAATGATTAATATATTAAAAAACTGTCAACATGATATACGGACGAATAGTATAATTGTAATTAATATGCACATGTACATTGTCAGTTAGTTAATGTACGAGGTCATAAGTTTTTTTTTATCATAATGCACATGTGCATAAATTTGTAATGTAACATAATTTGAAATATGATGCATAATTTGTAATAGGAGGGAGTTAACACAATGCACATGTGCATATAACATTGAGTAATCATAATTTACAACATCATGTGCATACAACATCGAGTAATCATTTTACAACATCATGTGCAGACAACATTGAGTAATCATAATTTGCAACATACAACAATTGTAAACATGAAGTTAACACAATGCACATGTGCATATAATGTTGAGTAATCATAATTTACAACATAAAACAGTTGTGAACACAATGCAAAGGAGTATATCATTGAACAATTCACATTTTACATAAAATGGATACAAAATACCTTTAGTTTCAAACCGAATGAATTGTAAGTGTTGATGTTCTGTGCTTGTAGGCGTTGTACCAGTAGATGTGGTGTTACCAGTAGATGTGGTGTCAACTGATAACGATTGATCAGGTAAATTAGTAGTTTCAGAGCCAGAGCCTACGTTGCCTGATGTAAGCATGGAATCAAGCGTCTGTATTTCAAACTCATGAAGGGTTTGTCGATTTGCAACTGGATTTGTTTGTCGATTTGCAACTGGATTTGCAACTGTCGTAAACACAGGATTGCAACTTTCATTTGGATTAACAGCAGGTAAGGTATTGACATCAACATCAGACGGACCCACGGCAGAAATAGGATTGACATTGAAATCAGATGGGCCGCAAAAACCAGCATGGGGATGTGGATGATATGAAGAAGATGTTGTATGATGATCATCAGATGCCGTAGGTTCAACTCCAACACGAGATGAGTCAGACGAAGCCATGAGTAGCCGAAATCAGTATCACAACGACGTAATCAGTATCACAATTGAATCCCCCGTAAAATGTGTGTCGACGCCGCCGAGAAACGGTAGAAATCAGTAGCCGCTGTGGATCGCGTCGTCGATTAGTCAAAATCTCCAACGAATCCCTAGTTCATAAAAGACGACAGTGAAGATAAACCCTTGTTTTGAAAAATACGGCAGTGAACAAAAAAGAGGAGCGCGTGTTTTTTATTATATGTAATTAATTACAAAATTGCCATGTGTTCACATTGGCTCTCGCGGTTCTCGCAATAAAGGGTGGTTCCTAATGGATCATTATCCTATATATATATATATGTGTGTGTGTGTGTGTGTGTGTGTAATGTTAAACAGCATCCTATGCTGTTAATACACAATTGTACATATGTCTTGAATTGTCAAAGTATACAAATATGTATAATTCAAATTTACCATGGGTTAACATGTATATTTAACTAAAAAATCCAGATCGATGGATGGAACTATACGAGTGTCATGTAGCATCCTATTAATTGAGGTTATATTTGACAAACATCTGATTGTACATGTGTGTATTAAACTTTAGAAAGATAATAATACATGTCTTGGTGAGTTTTACTAAACAAATAATGTACATATCACACAATCTTTTACTAAACTTTCAACACCACCTTAGAGGCTTGTGATAAAAATACTGATAAATCAGTAACATACATATATGTATAATCTACATTAAATATAACAGCACCATCTTAACAGCTTTCTCCATTTTATCTTTATTAAGACTGCTTGTGGGTATGATTCTTAATTTCAGAATCGATATTCTCTGGTCTTCTGCACTATCCTACCTTAAAGCATGATTTGCGAAAAAACTTGATTCATATCCTATAAGGTTTCTGGCTGCCCAAGACCAAGCGGATCAATCTGGTACACATGCCTCCTCCGGATGCCACCATCACCGCCTAACATGTATCACATTAGTTAAAAATGTTTTTAAGTTGAAATATTATAAACACATATGTTAACAAACATAAGGGCTAAAAAAAATAATCCAAGCATGTATGGTTAATCATGATCATAGCAATCTCAAAAGTATCTTCGCCGGCGACCAAACCCTAATCGTTCCTTCACTTTACCACAGCAACACCAGGTTGTTTCTTTGGGCGAATTCGACCCAGAATCTTCAGCGATCTTATACAGTTAACAGTTAGATAACCACAAACTCGAAATCACAGGATTTGAATTTTTTGAACCACCTGACCATGATCAATCTGGAAACCCAACGACAAACCAAGGAAACCGGCGGCTTCAATACTCTCATATGAATTCTGATTTGATCGGAAATCATAAGATGATCGATGTAGATCTTTGATACTTTGCTTAACTCGTTTGAAATTTCTTTAGGAAACCATATCTGGATTGATTGTGGAATAAAAAATTGTAGGGATGAGTTGCAATAATTTGGTAACTAACGTTTGAATATTATTTAGATTTAATTCAAATAAAAAATTAATTAATGTGCTAATGACGTCCCTACCCTTTTAATCTAAAAAATAATTAAGGGTCAAGATGTGTTCATTAAGTTCACAAATAATGGGGAGGTTCACAAGTGGCTAATGTTGGGTTTTTTGCAATACTCACAATTCATACATAACTTTAAGAACTTTTTAGAGCCATTGATCTATTAATCAATGGTTGAAAATAGATTAGACTAGATGGGTGATTTAAAAGGAAAAATTGAGGAGACAAATTTAATGTTATATAAGGGTACTAGGTTAGAACCCTGTGTATTACACGGGTTGAATAAATATATTTTTATATATTAAATAATAAAAAGTTATATCTTTATGAAACTCGCATATTGTACGGGTTAAATAAATGTAATTTTATATATCAAATAATAAAAAAGTTATATCTTTAAAAATCATGTTTATTACACAGATTAAATAAATGTAATTTTGTATACTAAATACTAAAAACGTCGTATCTTTAAAAAACCCGAGTATAATCGGGTTGAATAAATCTACCAAATGATAAAAAAAAAAATACATCCTTAAAAACCCCGTATATTGCACGTCTTGAATAGATCTAAAAAAGAATTATATCTTTAAAAACCATGTGTATTACATAGATTAAATAAATGTAAATTTTATATTAAATACTAAAAACGTCGTATCTTTAAAAAACCCGTGTATAGTCGGGTTGATAAATCTACCAAATAATAAAAAATTATATCCTTAAAAACCCCGCGTATTACACATGTTGAATAAATCTAATTTTACATAGCAAATGATAAAAAAAGTTATATATTTAAAAACTTAGTGTATTACACGGATTATATAAATGTAACTTTGTATAGTAAATAATAAAAGTTAAATTTTTAAAAACCCCGTGTTTTACACAAGTTGAATAAATATAATTTTGTATACCAAATAATAAAAAAAGTTATATTTTTAATAAATTGGGATAACATTTAATATTAATTTTTTATTTATATATTTAATATAAGATAAGTAGGAAAGAGAGATATTTGTTTTAAAAATATATTAAATTAACAATTTAGATTTGAGGATAATATTTTATTAAAGTATGATAAGATTTAATATTAATTTATTATTTATTTATTTAGTTAATATAAGATAAGTATATATTTAAGAATGCCTTCAATAAATGACACGTGTCCAAAAGTTGGTTTCTTTTATTATAGTAGATAGATAATGATAAACAACCATTAATTGAAGTTGATATAGCCTAATCCCTTTTCTTCTCCACCTCTCTAAATCTATGGTTCTAAATATTATAATTGTATAATGGTAAATAACCATTAATTGATGTTGATAAAGCCATAATTATCCCCTTTATTCTCCACCTCCCTAAATCCACGGTTCTTAAAGTTAAATGTAAAGAAACCTTATTTTAGCTACTACGGCAACAGACGCATGAACAAGTGCCATTTGGAGGGAGGATTATAAAGAAAATGGAAAAAACGTCGAAGTAAGCAGTGGTTTATAAATCGGTACTAGAAGCCCGAGAGCTTGACAATTAAGCCCACCTTATGTGCCTAGCCCAGCCCTTCTTCTCTTCCCCTCCGTACTGTGTGACTGTATGTAGGGAACACCGCCGCCTCAGAAGATATAAGGGTATAGAAGATATAAGGGTATAGTAGTAAACAACCATTGATTGAAGTTGATAAAGCCCTAAGTTATCCCCTTTTTTCTCCACCTCCCTAAATACAAGGTTCTCTCCTTTTTTTTTACAGATTTTACATTTATATATTATCAATTAATAACATATATATTATCAATTAATAACATTAATAGGCTATTGTGGGTTGCACCACATGCTTATTTGATGGTTTATGTTTATTTTGTTATACAATGTGCTTATTGGGTTATAATTATGTTGGGTATGTAATGTTGTTTTATTTGTTTGTTGGCTTCATTTTGAAGCCACACATTTCTCTCTCTAACACTGACCCTCTGTCTCCCCCTTCCCTTCGTCGCACCTCCACCTGCAAACACAACCGACCGATCGGTCGGTCACGTGCTCTGATTGTTGTTGACGAAACCACCTTTGTTCTTAGTTTAGGTATATTTACACCCTGTTTAGCCCTGAACTTCTAGGGTTTGGCGGTTTGTTGTGGCTGCTTTTCTATGTGGTTGTTTGGGTTTGATATTTTTGTCTTGGAATAATGGATTTCAATAATCCTAACTGTTGGTGCATGAGATGTCTGTTGACTATGTCTACATTAAGGCTTAGGTCAAGATAGGTCAACATAGGGTCTTGAAAGTCAAAATTAGGTTATTATGTTGAGGTTTCGCTTATGTGAGCAATTAGTTTATGAGGTTTCGCTTTTAAGGTCAGTAGGTTTCGCTCATAGGGTTTTAATGAGGTTTCGCTTATTTGGCATGTCGTATAAGCGAAACTACATGAACTATATATAGTCTGTTTGAGCGAAACCAGGTCATTCAGGTGTGTACATTGGAGCGGAACCTAGTCATTGCTTGTATAACCAAACTCTGTCAAATTTGATTTAGAAAGCATAAAAGAGAAGGAATTGAAAGGAATAGCTGTGTTACTCCATTTACGTGGATTCCGCCTTCGTATTTGGAGATGAACTACCTTATACTGACTGTTTAGGGTCGGAGATCGTTCCAACAAGTGGTATCAGAGCTCAGGGCGAGGAGTTCATACTACTACAGCTTGATTCTACAGAATTCTCTCATTTCGACTCACTTTCTCTCATACTTTTTCGATTTCAACTGGTTCCTACGGTTGAAATGGCCTGAATTTTGAATATATCGTGTGAAACACAGTAATAACAAACCCTAGAAAGAATCAGGTTAAAATTCGGACTAAAACATGGTGAAAATTGGTTAAAACCTAGTTTCGCTTATTCGGACATTGCAGGTTCCGCTCGAAATACATAGGTTTCGCTCGAAATTACCTGGTTTCGCTTTTACGAACTTGATAGTTTCGCTCATAGTAACATCTTGTAGTTTCGCTCATAAGGACAAGCAGTTTCACTCTCAAGAACATTATCAGTTTCGCTTATCTGTTAATTGTCTGTCAAATACTAGTTTCGCTTATAGTGACATACAGATTTCGCTTATTTGTCACTTACAAGCTGATTTCGCTTATTTGTCATCATTGTTCAAAATTCTCGAAAATTCTTCTAAGTGTTTGCTGACTTTGTAGGTACATTCAAAATCGATGACATATTCTTGAACCCGTTTAGCGACATGTACGCATTCATGGGAAATTCCGGAAACGATGATACTTCATCAAGCAAAGAGAATGAGAATCCGCCGAATGCGAAGAAAAAGTTAACGGAAGCTTGGGAATCGGAAGGTGCCTTTGGAACTTTCAATAAACCACCAAAGCTAATGGCTATCGAGGAATACAGTCGGTGGTCAAGAAAGTTTGAAGATTGGTTGATGGCATTTGCTTTTCCCAGCTGGAAGAGTATGAAAAACGGTTATGAAAATGGAAACAAAAATGGTGAAACTTTAAGATCAGCTGAGGAGATTGAATCATTTGTGGCTGAGCAAAAATGTGTAGCTTTGTTATTTCAGTCCGTCCGGGAGGACATAATCTCATTGATCGATTATTCAAATGCAAAAGATCTCTGGAAAAAGCTAGAAACAAAATGTCTAGGAAGTGCCGAAATTGTGAAAAGTAAAAAGAAACTTCTTAGGAAAGAGTTTGATATGTTTGGCTGTCTTAAGAATGAATCAGTGTCAAAGATGATAGAGAGGTTTGGACATTTGAAACTGTAACTAGCTAGACATGAAATTACGTATTCTAACGATGAGCTAGTAGACAAGTTGTTCGATTCATTACCAGACGAGATGGATTGGAGATATTATGCTCTCATGCTGAGAAACACTATCTTGCCAAAAGATCTTACTGTGGATTTGTTGATTGAGAGACTTAAAAGTCACGAGGTGGAACTGAAGAAGACATATAAAGTCAATCACTCATCCTACCAACAGAATTTGGATTTGTGTTATCCAAAAAGCATGATGCCTAAAGCAACTTCTCCCAAAACTGCTTTTTCTGCTGAGAATGTGTCCACATCAAGCAAAGAAAGTCAAAGTGGTCAAAGCAGTGGAAATCACAGTGGTTATCATAGTGGATCTTCATCATCTACAAGTCATTCTGATGCAAAGAATCATTTTCAATGCAACGTTGCAATAGACTTGAAGAATGCTCAGAATTTTGATGAGGAGTCGGCCAAACAGCAGATTATTTTTCTAGCATCAGTGTTGGAATCATATGAAGGGTTAGTAGCTGGGAAGATAGGCAACACCAACCTGACGAAGGAAGATTATGATCAGATAGATCCTGAAGAAATTGAGCTGATCGATATTCGTTGGGCTATGGCCAGTGCTGTTTGTCGAGCACAACGTTTCATGGAAATCACTGGCAGGAAGACAACTGGTGGTCCATCTACCAAGCTGGGTTTTGATAAGTCCAAGGTGACGTGCTTCAAGTGTAAGCAGAAAGGTCACTTCAAGCGAGAATGCAGAAACGCATATGCTGATGAGTCAGAGAACCCTTTCAGAGAAGACTATTACAAAAAGGCGATTTATCATCAGAATAAATCCAAGCCGCCTAGATTGAAGCAAGTTGAAGACAACAAAGAGAAATCTAGAGCCCTTGCGTTGATTTATGATGATGAGGGGTATGATTGGAGTAAAGAGGTTCTACCGGAGGAAGATGCGATTGGTTACGCATTCATGGCGAATAATGAACCTATTCCTTGGAAAGATAACCGAACTGAAGAGCAGAAGTATAGATACAGAAAAATGTTGGCTGAAAACAGAATAATTAGAATTTCTGGTATCTATCTGGAAGCAAAGAGAGCGAGAAGATGGGATCCGGACAGGGAGTGTTATCTTGATCCATATGGAAATATTGTGGTTGATGACAAAACTCTTGATCTGGAAGCCATAATTAAGGAGTTCAAAGATGAAGATGAGTATTGGCAGAATAAATGGTGGGGAACTGGAGACGAGAAAGAGAAAGAAGAGAAAGAGAGGAAGGAGAAAGAAGAGAAAGAGAAAAAAGAAAAAGAAGAGCAAGAGAAATCAAAGAAGATTAACACTGGGGTTATTGACACAACGCAGGAGTTGACTGCTAAGAACCTGGGAAAAATGGCTGACAAAGTGCTGGCTGCTAAGGCACTTGAGGTAGACTCTAACTCCGTGTCTGAGTCAAAAAGCCAGGTCAGTTCAAACTTGTCAACAAATGCGTCAGGTAAGAAAATTGATGGAAATGTTGATTGCAAAAATTGCAACAAAGAGTGCAAATTTTGTAACACAGTCACGTATCTCAACGGAAAAAAAGTTGATGATCTGACAGCAAAAGTCAGAAGCGTTGAGAATCAAATTCTTGATCGTGACAAAAGAGTTAAAGCTTCAACTGAACGGATAAAACAATTAACTAACCAAATTGAAAATGATAAAATTGATCAGGAAAGAGTTAAAAATGAAAATGAAAAGTTAATTCTTGAAAACCGTCAGATTTCTGAGAAATTTGAAAAACTCAAAAGCACAATGAAAGATAGTGATGATCGTAATGGTAAAACACATAAAGAAAACGTTCACCTAAAAGCAGTGCTCAGAGTAAAAGAAGAATCAATCAACCAACAACTGGATGAAATCGCTAAACTGAAACTTAAATTTCAAGAGGCTGAAATTGAAAACGAGCGAATCCAGTTGAAGCTTAAAATTACAACTCCGCAAGCTTTTTTTGCAACACATTGTTCCCAAACCTATCGGGAAAAACAAATCTGGCAAAGATGTGTATTCTGATGGAACCGGGGTGGGTTTTCATAGAGTTCCACCGTCGATTTTGGATAATTACACGAAAAAGCAATCAGGGTTGGTTGAAATTGAAGAAGAAAGTTAAATGAATCTTCCAGATTCAATTGATGTCATGTTCACATCTTCCAATGACGATAGTGTCCAAAATGATATTGTAAAAGGTGTTGTTGAAAATGTGCTAAAAACGGATAGTGACACTACTGAGGAAGATGGGTGTTTCTTGGACAAATACATTCCGAAACAAAAGTCCAAGAACAACTTAAATGAAGAATCAAATCTTGTCATGTACAAGATGTTGGGTTCAGATAAGTTGTTTTTGGATTCAAAGTTTCCGATCGAGAATGTAAACATGAACAAATTGACAAAAGTTTTCAAATTGGTCGAAGTTGAGTTGTTAGAAGTGAACAATCTGAGTCAAACAAAGAGAAAAATGAGTTTTGAGAAAGATAAATCATACTACAAGAAGTCTGTTAATCCACCGCGTTTTTACAATAACAACAGAAACAATTGGTCGGGTGGTTATCAGGGTGGTAGGAATTATCAGAAAAGAAATGTTCCAAACAAGAGGTTTGCTGAAAAGAAAAAGTTTGTAAACAGTTCGAGTTCACTTGCTGATGAAGAGAAAGAAATTTTTTCAAAATCAAATGAAGAGTTCTTTTAGAAAAGAGCTTCACAGTCTCAATCTGAAGGCACAGGTCGAGTTGCTGATACTCGAACATGCTTTAGATGTAATCAAGTTGGTCACATTACACGAAAGTGTACCAATGCGAAACCTAAGACTGAAACTGTGAAGATTCAACAGAAGAAAGTTGAGGTGAAGGGTAAAGCACAAATGGTTTTTGAGAAAAAGAGTGTGAAAAATGATAACACCAAAGTGAAAAATGAACCTGTAAAGAAAGTGGTAACTAAAATTGATAAGTTTTATAAACGGGTTGCACTATCTCAGCAAGTTTGGAAACCAAAAACAGAGAAGAAAATTTCAACTTCTGAGGTGAAAAAGGCTGAAGATTCAATTCCGGTTGATTATGATGCGAATTTTCCACCTCTTAAGGCTGAAAATTTCAAAATTCAAATTGCGAGAGTCAAGGTTACACCTAAGGCTGATGAAGCCTGGGTGGACTCAATGTTTGACTAAATAATTTGAATTGCCAGAGCTTCCTGGATCGCGAAGCATGAATCGGCATCTTTATTAAAGTTGGTTAAGTCATAGTTTGTTATGTGCAGGATCTTCCAAAACTTGTATCCAGATGGATCATGGATAGTGGAGCTTTAAGACATATGACAGGGAAGACTGCGTTGCTGTATGATGTGAGAAACATAAATGGAGCATACGTAGGATTTGCTGGTAATCAAGGAGGAAGGATTATTGGTGAAGGAATATTATCCAATGGGATTGTGACGTTTGAGAGAGTTAACTACATTGCTGAGCTGGAGAATAATCTGCTGAGTATCTCCCAGATCTGTGACAGGATGTATACTACTCACTTCACTGACAAAGAATGTTTGATCTTGAAACCAGGATTTGTTATCCCTGAGGAATGGATTATTTTGAGGGCATCGAGAGTTAATGATCTGTATGTGTTGGACATGAGCGTAGCTACTACACCCACGGGTCAGGCTCATTGTTTTGTGTCCAGAGCAACTGAGAAAGAATCGAGATTGTGGCACCGCAAGATGGGGCATATTCACCTAAGGAAGATGAATCACTTGGTGCACAACGATTTGGTTCTTGGAGTTCATGTCAAAGGTTTTCATCTGGAAGGGGAGTGTATAAGCTGTGTTAAAGGCAAGCAAAAGAAAAAGTCTCACCCTATAAAGCAAGTCAATTCAGTTTCAAGACCTCTGGAAAGACTTCACATGGATTTATTTGGTCCTGTGAATGTCAAGAGTATTACAGGAGATTACTACTGTTTCGTCGTTACTGATGATTATTCCAGATTTTCGTGGGTTTCTTTCTTGAAGTCGAAAGACGAAACATTTGACAGTTTGATGGCGTTGTTCAAGAGAATTGAGAATCTGTACCAAAGGCGTATCAAAAGAATTCGAAGTGATAATGGTACCGAATTCAAGGACAGCAAGATGGAAGAATTTTGTGATGAAAGAGGTATATTGCATGAGTTTAGTGCTCCGTACACTCCGCAGCAGAATGGAGTCACAGAACGCAAAAACCGGACGCTAATCGAGACGGCTAGAACTATGCTCGCAGATTCAAAGTTACCAATTAATTTTTGGGCTGAAGCTGTTTCCGCCGCATGTTATACGCTCAACAGGGTTCTCACTGTCAAGAAGTTCAACAAAACATGCTTTGAGCTAATCAATAATCGCAAACCGAATTTGAAGTATCTAGAACCGTTTGGGTCACCCTGTACGGTTATAGAGCCTCATGGAAAGTTTGGTCTGAGGTGCATTGAGGGAATATTTGTTGGTTATACAAATCCGATGCGACGTGTCTTCGTTCCAAGTGAAAAGCGGATTATTGAAGCTGCAAATGTTGAATGTCAAGGTTATACTATGCCGTCGCAGAATCCTGGTGATTCATGGCTTTATCATTATGACAAGCTATGGGATTCGTTTGACATGAGAGAAGAATCAGAGGAAGATGAAGATTTCTTTGATGAGCTGGATATTTTGCATGAATATGAGTCGTAGCTAAGGTTCCCGGCTGAGTATTCTAGAAGACCTCGGGAAACTTCAAATGATGATGAAGCAGGTCCTAGCAATGCTGGTGAACATGATAATGAAGTTGCTCCTGGTAATCAGTCGGATGTGAATGATGATCAAGAAGCTGAGAATATGCCAGTATTTGACCATGGTGATTCAGATTCTGAGGGGGAGCAGATCCAGATTTCAAGTCAAACAAACCAAGTTGGTGAACAAGATGCAGATCAGAATGTTACTAATCTGGAGTGAAATGTAGATGTTCCAAGCGAAGTAATGCCGCGAACTCTTTCATATCATCCAGAGGAGTTGATCATAGGAGATATGCAAGCAGGCGTTCACACGAGACGTCAAATTGACCAGGGCCTTACATGTTTTTATTCTACAGTAGCACCTTTACAAACTGAATTTTCATTAAGTTGTTTTATTTCGCAGATCGAACCGTGTACTTACAAAGAGGCGCTTACTAAAGACTCTTGGGTCATTGCAATGCAAGAAGAGTTATGTCAGTTTGAAAAGTTGGGAGTGTGGAAGCTAGTGGATTTGTCGGATGGTCATAGAAAAATCAATACAAAATGGGTATTTAAGTGTAAGAGAGACGACAGATGAGTTGTTGTATGAAACAAGGCTCGACTCGTTGTTCAGGGCTTTAGTCAACAGGAGGGGATTGATTTTACAGAAGTCTATGCTCCTGTGGCACGACTAGAGGCAATCAGAATTTTCCTTGTATTTGCGTCTTGGAAGAACTTCAAAGTATATCAGTTGGATGTTAAATCGGCGTTTCTTTATGGGAAGGTCAAAGAGGAGGTTTATGTCGGTCAGCCGCCGGCTTTACCGATCCAATCTACAAAAACAAGGTCTACTTATTGGACAAAGCGCTGTATGGTTTACACCAGGCCCCGAGAGCTTGGTACGAGACTTTGTCTCAACACCTACTAGCCAACAAGTTCATTCGTGGAAAAGTGGATGCCACTCTCTTCACTAAAGAAGTCGAAGGTCATCTTCTGATAGTACAGATTTATGTGGACGATATAATCTTTGGGTCGACAAATGAAAATCTATGCAAAGAATTTGAATCAGTGATGAAGCAAAAATTCGAAATGTCATCAATGGGGGAGATGAAATTCTTTCTGGGTCTACAAGTTGAACAACTTCCTGAGGGAATTTTCATTCATCAAACGAAGTACGTTCATGATATTCTAGAGAAATTTGGAATGTCAAGTTCTACTCCAGCTGCTACCCCACTTGCAACAAATCATGGGATTCACCCAGATCTCACCGGAGACAGGGCTGATGAAACATTCTACCGATCCATGATAGGTTCCTTGATGTATCTAACTGCTTCACGTCCTGATATCATGTATCCAACGTGCCTCGCAGCAAGATATCAATCTTACTCGAGAGCTTCGCACATGATTATTGTGAAGAGGATATTGCGCTACCTGAAAGGAACTCCTTCATTGGGGTTGTGGTATCCTAGAAAAGGCGACTTTACGCTCGAAGGGTATTCCGATTAGGATTTCGGATGCTGCAAAGTCAATGCTAAATCAACAACTGCAGGATGCCAGTTCTTTGGTCCTAGATTGGTTACCTGGCAGTGTAAGAAACAAACGTCTGTGGCGTTGTCTACATGTGAAGCGGAGTATGTGTCTGCTAGCAGTTGCTGCTCTCAGATCCTATGGATACAACAACAGATGCGCGACTACGGTTTGCAGTTTCTTAACACACCTCTTTTTGTTGATAATGAGGCCGCTATAAATATAACAAAGAATCCAGTACATCATGCTAAAACTAAACACATAGAAATTCGTCATCACTTTATTCGCGATTGTTTCGAGAAAAAGTTGATACGAATTGAGAAAATCCACACTGACGAACAGAAAGCTGATTTACATACCAAAGCTTTTGATAAAAATCAGTTTAAATATTTGTTAAAACTGAATGGTATGAAGCTTCTTTCGGTGTCGGATGGAATTGTGGGCGTTGATGAGAGTACTGTTGCGGATGAAGACGAGAAACAATCTGCAATGGTTTGTCGATTTTTTACCTGTTTTGGTATCTAGGGGGAGTAGATAGATGTATATAGATATGTTTTAGAAAATACAAAAACAGTAAAAATTGCGAAAATACAAAAACATGATAAAATTTCAAAATCTAAAAACAATATAAAATCTGAAAAAGAGCTTGTGTATAAAGGGAAAACGATAGTACATCGGCTAGACAATTACAGTATGCTAAAGAATTGTAAAGACTAAATGAGTTAAACAGTCTCACTAATGATGTGTCGATAGGTTTTTGCACATTTAGTAGATTTATTCGGGATATAAACCTAAAATTTCAAACTTGTGAAATTCGTGGGGAACACTACTTGGATATATAGGTAACCCCTGAAATCTCGTTTGAAAGGTCTCGTATTCTAATATACTAGGTTTTTATACTCAATGATGTCTGGGGTATTATTCCGGGACTTCTGCTGAATGGAAGTTCTGACCTAGTCCTTGGATAATACTTTCTGCAAATGCTTGAAACATAGCATAAACCCTCAGAATGCAGATGAAACAATAAAATTGATAGTCGCTGCTGTTGTAGCTAAAAGATCCTCTAAAGGGGACATACTGAAAAGTCGAAGCTGATATCTCTCTGCGCATACGGAAGTATCGACCTGAGATCCCACCTGAGATCCCTCGGCCCTCGTGTGGCAATCCTGTTTTTACAATTTGGTTTACGTGGTGTATGTGCAGTTATCTGGATGCTTAGTGATTGCGAGTAATGCTTGATTATTGTCTGTGATTATTATCTGTGTAGTATTACATATAGTTTAATTAGAGTTTCTATCACTTCACTTCACTGTGCTTACTTGTCAAATTTCGGGACGAAATTTCCTTCAAGTTGGGGATGATGTGACGACCCGTAACTCCTCATGGTCCTTAGGTGTGTACTCATTTCCGAGTCACTTTCTGTTACGCTTGTGTTCTTGTTGCACTTATAGTTTTACATACTTGTTTTACATGAAGCGGTAATTCTACTTGCTTAGTTTAGTTTGGGCCGCACACGCATTGGGCCATACACTTATACTAAAACCCATATACTGGTACTAAAACTAAACAATACATTATATAGGCCCATAACATTGACCACCCGAGCCCGATACACACTATTTGTATAACCGGATTTCGGCCCAGCCTGGTAGCCCAAGGAAACCTCTTTGACTGCCGGCCCACTTGTGGTTTTTAGCACCCTAATTAGATGTTACGTAACTTCCTTGCCTCACACAAATTCACAATACAACAAACCCTAAACTTCCCCTGATTGCACGATCGCAGTGGCAAACCCCCCCCCCCTATTCGAGGTAGCATCTTGATCAGTCATTTTCCTGGTTAGTGGTTCTTACTTGTTGATTTTCATACTTGTGTGATAATGTTTATGGGTGTGTTATTCATGATAATTATGAGATCGCTGATTATAGCGATTGGTCTGTTAACATGCTATGCATAATTTCGGACCCAGGTGTTGTTTGTAAATGATTAGAATTATGATTCCTAGTTTTATTATTGTATGATGATCTCTAGTTTTATTATTCTATGTATATGCGATTGTGAATTGAAGTATGATGGTCGGCCAAGGTTTTATTATAATCAACTATTAGTCGGTCCAATCAGGTTGTCTTAAGTGATAGGCCCATATCCCAATTTGATAAGAATGCATGTGAAAGATCATAAGAGGTCCAATTAAAGGAGTTGCTTGCAAAATATTTGGTCCAATTAGTTTAGCCTATTAAGTGATTGAGATTAAATTAAAAATTGAATTCAAAGAATGTCTGACATATGCATGTGAAGTTATGGGAAGTTATAGATTAGGCAAACTTTGTTGGTAATAAGAATCATGATAATAAACTAATATTATGTGTAACTTTATTGGTAGGATAAATTTTTATGATTGCAATCTGATGTAATTGATCTAGGAATGATTATGATATCAACTAATAAATTAACACGGAGTCACATGATAGAATGCTTGATAAATTGTTGGAGTACAATGCTATTGGTCACGAATGCAGAAGGATTAATTGTTAAAATAGTTGTGCCATTTAATTGAATATTGACCTATGATGATGAATAGCAAGTAGAGAAGGATTAGGATTCATGGATGTTGAATGCGTAACTGATTAATTGGACAGATGCATAATGGAACTCACATAGTCCAATCGCACACTTACAAACTGTTTGTACTCATATTCATAATGAACCGCAAATAGTTGTGGGCCTGATCGCACACTAGTACTTGAGTAATATGAAGGGTTTGGGACGGGTTATGTTTGGGTCGTACAAGTAAAGTAAGTTGCACACTTACAGCCCAGTCGCACAATACACTTGGGCCGAGCATCTGGGCCGGCTCGCACAGTAAGGCCTGGATCGCACAGTTGAGAGCCAGTCTTACACTTCCTTGGGCCGCACCCTAATTATAGGCTCACATCGTCTCGGGTTGCACGCGGGGTGGCCTACACTGTTTAGGAGTCACACAAAAGAGACCTAATCGCACACTTGCTTGGACATCATGCTTGTTGCAGTTCATAGTAATAATGAAGTGACATGTTGCTCGAATACTTGTATGGTTAGATAATGAATGCTAGGAACAATTAAATGACTTTGTTTGAAACATGGATTGCAATGTGACCTGGTATGGGGTACAAAAATCTGTTATGCAAATATACATTAATAACGGACTGATGTGTTGCACGACTCTTGTCACGACTTGCATATGGAAATATGTCTTACTTGTATGCTACTTGTGTAACGTGTATAAAGACTACGTGATTATGTGTATACGAAACTGATTTGGCATTGGTCACTACCTTAGGGTTTGGTTGATTAATATGGAACAAGTAACTAATCTTACCGAGCAAGCCAAGGTGAGTTCACTGCACTTTTCTAAGCATGCATCCCGGTGGGTTGGGACATCTGGTAAATGTTTCAAAAGGGAATACTGGGTAAATTGTTTATTTGGGATGTTGGTTATTGAACACAGTATAAATCATGTAAGACCCCATACATCTACCGTGTTGCTGAAGAAGCAACGAGGTATTTAGTTGATAGCGCTATTAGGTTTGGCACCCTCACACCGGGCCGAAAGAACGGGCGTGAACTAATTACCTGCACTTCATGACCAATGCCTAGTTAGAGGCATTGGGGTTGGGCATTCTCATCGTGTACATATAAGACCCCTTACATCTATTCAAGGTTGTTTGATACCTTGACCTCATGACCAATGCCTAAATGGAGGCATTGGGGTTGGGCATTCACATCTACTCGCCACATACGGTAATCGAGTAATAACAACATCAAAACAAAACGTTGAACTGTTGTAAACACACATCTGGTAATTAAACGCGTTAACAAAACTTTGAACTCACCAGCGTCGTCTGACACACTTGTCTGCATGCTTGCAGGTCTATAGAGTTATATCTTGGGGAACTTGCTGTCTGGGAGGCTAGAGTGGTCATGGGACGAGATACATGGAATCGCAATACAAGCTTAATGGTTTATATACACATGATTTACGAAACACTTAACAAATGAGTTATGCTTCTGCTGTATACAATGAATGTCATATAACATTTGTAACACTTTATGCTAATGAATGAAAGTTTTTATTTAATTACATGTATGAGTTCAATGTGATTGGTGGCTTGGATCCTGGTACGTCACACACCTCGCGGGGGTTCCCGCATGTGGTGTTTTGGGGGTGTGACAGTTTGGTATCAGAGCCACTGGTTATAGTGAACTTGGTTTTAAAAACGTTTTTATAAAACCAGACTATAACCGAACAGATCCGAATCGACCATGACACTCAGCTCCAGACTGCAAGGTTCATTTCTCGTTTACTATTGCATAGTATATCTAGTGTTTGTTTATGAATAACATCACACGTGAATGCACACTTAGCACTGCAGTATGTACTACTATGTTACCAACCCATGTTACGTGTTTTAAGAGTGCGACTCTTCTTGAACTTTCATGATCTATGTTGTGGCGTCATTCTGTCTTATTGCTCGAATTCGGGGAACCTTTTAACGCGAGTTAAGAGGCACTGAGATAAGCATGCAAATTGCCTTATTATTATGGGTGAACACATAATAATAATGTGGGGTGCATGTGAGTCCCGGTGAGGCTTAACGAGTGTGAGAGGGGTTCCGCTCTGTTAATTGATGTTATGTTAGAACTCAGCAGTCTATAGGAGTCATAGCAGTGTTTTTCTCCTACTCGAGCATGATCTTCTCACCCCTTTCTGAATCCTTACGAATCTCGATGCGATCGAGTATCACCTGATCACACATCTGAACGCCTAGCGAACTGTGTAGAATGTTAGGTGTTAGTACGAACGTCCCTGAGTTGGATGGCTCAGCGTCAAATGATTGGACTATACTTTACTCACTTATCTTTGTTTGCTGGGACTTAGCGTGTTGACGCCTTAGATACCAAAGTGCGATCACTTCTGCAACACTCTCGCGACATACCGTGTATCACTCAATCAACTTTCAAGAACGATGGACAAGAGGGTAAACGTAGTGCCTTACCGACTTTAGCATTTGAACGACCCTAGTTACCGGCAACGAACAACAGCGATTTGACTCCAATCGAATCCTTAACCCCAGCCAGCGACTCCTGGGAGTCGACTCTTATGAACCAATCGGGACAAAATCGATGACGATTGACTGTAGAGCGGTCTGTGTAACTGCCCGCACCATGAGTAGTGCCTTGGGACGTGGCACGGAATGTGGAAAGATGGACCTGGTTGGTGAAAGGACGCAGGACACCGTTATAGGCAACAATATTAGAGGCAACAGTCGCGGTAACATCAAGGTACTCGTGATCGTAGCTTACAGTATGGAAACGAAGGTGACCTCGACAAGGATTGACTGTGTTAAGTCAAGGTGACGAAAACCAAGGGAACGACGGCAGTACTGGAAATTCTCGTGACGAGCACAACACTGGAAATGAAGCTCATGGAAGGACGTTTAGTATTGGCATAGGCTATATCAGCTATGAAGGCTCAGA
Source organism: Helianthus annuus (assembly GCF_002127325.2). Taxonomy (NCBI): domain Eukaryota; kingdom Viridiplantae; phylum Streptophyta; class Magnoliopsida; order Asterales; family Asteraceae; genus Helianthus; species Helianthus annuus. Next base: position 67,253,354 of record NC_035446.2, on the reverse strand, counting down.
AGTGTCTACAGAGGGATCACCCCGCTACGTTAGCAACCGTTACTGATGTTGAGGCTAAGGAAAAGAGGATCGAGTATCCACCAATTGTTCGTGATTCCTCTCAGTGTGCTACCCGAAGAGCTTACAGATTTACTTCCACCACTGTTAGGCAGAATCTCAGTTTGATCTTACGACAGGGGCAGCCCCGATTACTCGTGCTACATACCGTCTTGCACCAGGAGGGTTGTAAGGACTATCTACAGGAACTGTTGGACAGGAGTTTTATTGGACATAGTTTTTGTTCGCTTTGGGAAGCCCCGGCTATATTCGGGAAGATTAAGCCTTTTCGTATGTGTACTGATTATCCAGAACTCAGCATGGTGACAATCAAGAACTGCCTCGATTATGTAATGACGGAAGACCAAGAGGAGAATGTTCCTGAAACGGCATATCGAACGCAATACGGCCATTGCGACTTTGTATACCATGACCATTGAGTTAATCAACACACTAGAAGCTTTATGGACCACGTGAATTGACCGTATTTATGGATGACGTTCTGGATCATTTCCAAAAGGAAGGAACATCATGGGCGGCATTTGTATCTTATTTTAGGGCTCCTGAGGGAGGAGCCACTCCGCGCGAAGTCTTGTTAAAGGTAACTACTGGATTCGAGAGATACCTTTTTTGGTTATATGATCAACGAAGTGGGAATACACGTGGATCTCGCTAAACACCCAATTCGTTAGATATTGTTCGGCACCAAAGATCCCTTCGAGGATGCAGCAATTTCTTGGTCATAATAGGTTGCTGTGTTCGTGAAGGACAAAACAGGAGGACGTCTTTTCAGCTTTCGAATTCCAACTCTGCAATGGTTACCGACGCAACACGAGAGAGTGATGACTTACGTAAGGGACCTACAGAAGAACTGCACGAGTCACAACCTACGGTGGAAGCCATAGACTTTGGGTTTAAACTGGAGGTATTACTTGGACGGTACCGAATGCACCACTTAAACCGATCACAAGAACCTCCCGTGTACCCTTGTTTCAAGAAAGCTAAACATGTGATGGTATCGTTGGATGGAACTTTTGAATGGATACAACCATGAAACCTGGACGTGCACGAGCCTGGCAGCTTGCTATTGACTCTAACATACCTGATCAGACTCGCCTTGCTCGAACTGAAGAACTGGAGGTAGAGAGTTCTCAAGATTGACCCATACGGGGCATGGGGAAGCAACCTTTGGCAGGTCGAACGATATTTGCTACTTCATGGAACGAATATGGACCTCACTATACAGCAACCTTAGGGAACTGGTGCAGTCGAAGCACACAGGCCTAGATATCATACTCATCTGAGTTTAGATAGGATGAATTAAAACCTGAGGACCATGTATGGATGATGGGGCCTGAAGGCCCACATAGCAACACATGAGAACGATGTTTGACTTGTGGGAAAGTCAAGGTGGGATATTGGCAACCAGAAACGCAAGAAATGGGAACTGACTGCCATGGATTTTATCACTAGTCTACTTACAACTTGAAACGGAAACATTATCACCTGGATGATCGTTGATGGACACACGTTACCAGCACGCTTTCTCGCAATCAAGAAAACTGACGAGTCTTCACAGTTGTGAATGTTCCTCTGAGAGAGGCGGCTTCTAGACATGAGGTGCCAACTCCTGTTACCTCTGAATTTGATCTATGCAGGCAATACACAACACCCCTGGCTCACGTAAGGACCAGAGCATTGCTTATCGTCGTTGGGCAAACGATCAGAGAAAACGAACTCTCCTATCACCCGAAGACATGCTGCGAGCATGTGTGTGACTGGCTTTGGTGCAAATTGGAAGGACTCTTACCTATGATTGGGTACTACTGCGGCAGTTATCATCTTGGTAACCAGACAGCTCTGTTGAGGCATTTAATAAGACAATAATGCCAACCTTCTTAATAGACTGGGATGGATGACAACCTAGTCATAGGTCTAGGACTTATACTCGAGACTCTTGGGAAGATTGCTAGGATTGGATAACATTGGAAGTTCATTGTAGGCGGTCGAATCATGTTGAAAACCCTGGGAGGGTGTGGTATGCTTCGGAAGCGTGGCAAGCTTAACTTACGTTACGTTGAGTTATTCAACGGTCTGGGAAGAATCGGTAGCGTAACCTACAAACTCGAGTTACCCGACGAATCGGGTAACGTACGCGATGTCATTTATGTTTCGGATCTAAGGCAGTGGTTGTCTGATGAAACACGTGCGATACCTTTACCAGAGGAATTTATAGAGCACATGGACCAGGAAGTCAAGGTTCGTTAACTTAGTCGAATTCCAATCATGAGTGTTCGTGGAACCCAAGACATGGACCGAAGTTCTTGTGAGAACGCAAAGATCAGGTAAAGCTCTGTTATTCCCGATTGTTCAAGCGGTGGGACCAACTTTCGATATCATTGGCGAATTTCGGGACGAAATTCCCTTTCAAGTTAGGGATGATGTGGCAATCCTGTTTTTACAATTTGGTTTACGTGGTGTCTGTGCAGTTATCTGGATGCTTAGTGATTGCGAGTAATGCTTGATTATTGTCTGTGATTATTATCTGTGTAGTATTACATATAGTTTAATTAGAGTTTCTATCACTTCACTTCACTGTGCTTACTTGTCAAATTTCGGGACGAAATTTCCTTCAAGTTGGGGATGATGTGACGACCTGTAACTCCCCGTGGTCCTTAGGTGTGTACTCATTTCCGAGTCACTTTCTGTTACGCTTGAGTTCTTGTTGCACTTATAGTTTTACATACTTGTTTTACATGAAGCGGTAATTCTACTTGCTTAGTTTAGTTTGGGCCGCACACGCATTGGGCCATACACTTATACTAAAACCCATATACTGGTACTAAAACTAAACAATACATTATATAGGCCCATAACATTGACCACCCGAGCCCGATACACACTATTTGTATAACCGGATTTCGGCCCAGCCTGGTAGCCCAAGGAAACCTCTTTGACTGCCGGCCCACTTGTGGTTTTTTAGCACCCTAATTAGATGTTACGTAACTTCCTTGCCTCACACAAATTCACAATACAACAAACCCTAAACTTCCCCTGATTGCACGATCGCAGTGGCAAACCCCCCCCCCCTGTTCGAGATAGCATCTTGATCAGTCAATTTCCTGGTTAGTGGTTCTTACTTGTTGATTTTCATACTTGTGTGATAATGTTTATGGGTGTGTTATTCATGATAATTATGAGATCGCTGATTATAGCGATTGGTCTGTTAACATGCTATGCATAATTTCGGACCAAGGTGTTATTTGTAAATGATTAGAATTATGATTCCTAGTTTTATTATTGTATGATGATCTCTAGTTTTATTATTGTATGTATATGCGATTGTGAATTGAAGTATGATGGTCGGCCAAGGTTTTATTATAATCAACTATTAGTCGGTCCAATCAGGTTGTCTTAAGTGATAGGCCCATATCCCAATTTGATAAGAATGCATGTAAAAGATCATAAGAGGTCCAATTAAAGGAGTTGCTTGCAAAATATTTGGTCCAATTAGTTTAGCCTATTAAGTGATTGAGATTCAATTAAAAATTGAATTCAAAGAATGTCTGACATATGCATGTGAAGTTATGGGAAGTTATAGATTAGGCAAACTTTGTTGGTAATAAGAATCATGATAATAAACTAATATTATGTGTAACTTTATTGGTAGGATAAATTTTTATGATTGCAATCTGATGTAATTGATCTAGGAATGATTATGATATCAACTAATAAATTAACACGGAGTCACATGATAGGAATGCTTGATAAATTGTTGGAGTACAATGCTATTGGTCACGAATGCAAAAGGATTAATTGTTAAAATAGTTGTGCCATTTAATTGAATATTGACCTATGATGATGATTAGCAAGTAGAGAAGGATTAGGATTCATGGATGTTGAATGCGTAACTGATTAATTGGACAGATGCATAATGGAACTCACATAGTCCAATCGCACACTTACAAACTGTTTGTACTCATATTCATAATGAACCGCAAATAGTTGTGGGCCTGATCGCACACTAGTACTTGAGTAATATGAAGGGTTTGGGACGGGTTATGTTTGGGTCGTACAAGTAAAGTAAGTTGCACACTTACAGCCCAGTCGCACAATACACTTGGGCCGAGCATCTGGGCCGGCTCGCACAGTAAGGCCTGGATCGCACAGTTGAGAGCCAGTCTCACACTTCCCTGGGCCGCACCCTAATTATAGGCTCACATCGTCTCGGGTTGCACGCGGGGTGGCCTACACTATTTAGGAGTCACACAAAAGAGACCTAATCGCACACTTGCTTGGACATCATGCTTGTTGCAGTTCATAGTAATAATGAAGTGACATGTTGCACGAATACTTGTATGGTTAGATAATGAATGCTAGGAACAATTAAATGACTTTGTTTGAAACATGGATTGCAATGTGACCTGGTATGGGGTACAAAAATCTGTTATACAAATATACATTAATAACGGACTGATTTGTTGCACGACTCTTGTCACGACTTGCATATGGAAATATGTCTTACTTGTATGCTACTTGTGTAACGTGTATAAAGACTACGTGATTATGTGTATACGAAACTGATTTGGCATTGGTCACTACCTTAGGGTTTGGTTGATTAATATGGAACAAGTAACTAATCTTACCGAGCAAGCCAAGGTGAGTTCACTGCACTTTTCTAAGCATGCATCCCGGTGGGTTGGGACATCTGGTAAACGTTTCAAAAGGGAATACTGGGTAAACTGTTTATTTGGGATGTTGGTTATTGAACACAGTATAAATCATGTAAGACCCCATACATCTACCGTGTTGCTGAAGAAGCAACGAGGTATTTAGTTGATAGCGCTCTTAGGTTTGGCACCCTCACACCGGGACGAAAGGACGGGCGTGAACTAATTACCTGGACTTCATGACCAATGCCTAGTTAGAGGCATTGGGGTTGGGCATTCTCATCGTGTACATATAAGACCCCTTACATCTATTCAAGGTTGTTTGATACCTTAACCTCATGACCAATGCCTAAATGGAGGCATTGGGGTTGGGCATTCACATCTAGTCGCCACATACGGTAATCGAGTAATAACAACATCAAAACAAAACGTTGAACTGTTGTAAACACACATCTGGTAATTAAACGCGTTAACAAAACTTTGAACTCACCAGCGTCGTTTGACACACTTGTCTGCATGCTTGTAGGTCTATAGAGTTATATCTTGGGGAACTTGCTGTCTGGGAGGCTGGAGTGGTCATGGGACGAGATACATGGAATCGCAATACAAGCTTAATGGTTTATATACACATGATTTACGAAACACTTAACAAATGAGTTATGCTTCTGCTGTATACAATGAATGTGATATAACATTTGTAACACTTTATGCTAATGAATGAAAGTTTTTATTTAATTACATGTATGAGTTCAATGTGATTGGTGGCTTTGATCCTGGTACGTCACACACCTCGCGGGGGTTCCCGCATGTGGTGTTTTGGGGGTGTGACACCTCGCATACCTAATTTATGTATAGATATCATTGTAGTACACTCACCTGTAAGACTGAATATTGGGATTCTGGATACGGGAGTATATTTAAGAGGTGGGACACATGAATGAGCTAAGTTTATAAAACATCTAAATCGTATCCTGAGTAAATTGAAAATTGTGTGAGAATTTATGATGGATCAGTATATCGATAATCGAGGTGAATTGTTTAAGTCTGAATATGAAATGAAGCTTAACAGTACTAGTAATTTGTCTGAAAAGCTGATATGATTCCCTGACACGCTCGCCAAAAATAAGTTTGTAAATAGTTTACTTTGTTTACTTTCTGCAAGTTAAGTTTTCTGCATTTCATTTCTTAGTTTAGAAACTTTGTTAAAATCCAGAAAGATTTTATTTCTGCTTTATTTTTGACAAACCAAAGTAGAGAGTTGATTGTTGGATTCTCAGAGATTGAAGCAGATGCAGGAAAAGTTCTGAGCTGAAGAATGAGGAGAGCTTACTTTGATAGAGATTGGATTGCTGAAAAAGTTAAAACAAGTTCATTAATTTGATGCTTGTTATGTTTTCATAAAAATGTTTGAAAATGTTTTACAAAATCAGTTTGTTTTGTCATAAGATCAACCAAGGTCATTAAGTTGAACTTGGTAGATTAGTTGAGTAATCAGGGTCATTAACTTGGACCTGAATACTTGAGTGGATTTCTAAAGCTGATTAGGTTTGTGATTTATTGTTGAGAAGATAGAATTGTAATGTTTGATGTTTGAGACACAGGTTTTGAACTTCATTATTCCCATGGAAGCTATTTGTCAAAGCTTGAACCAGATACCTCAGATTCTAGCATATTGAAAGGGGGAGTCTGGATCAACAGTCAAAGGGGACTTTGAAGATGGAGCTAGGTTGTGATCCTAAACATGTGAAGATAGAGTGCTTATGATGAGAAGACAGAGAGTAGGAGAAAAGACCAAGACTGCAGACTCGGAGCTGAAGACTTCGTCAACATACAAGGGGGAGTCTGTTGGTGCATGAGATGTCTGTTGACTATGTCTACATTAAGTCTTAGGTCAAGATAGGTCAACATAGGGTCTTGAAAGTCAAAATTAGGTTATTATGTTGAGGTTTCGCTTATGTGAACAATTAGTTTATGAGGTTTCGCTTTTAAGGTCAGTAGGTTTCGCTCATAGGGTTTTAATGAGGTTTCGCTTATTTGGCATGTCGTATAAGCGAAACTACATGAACTATATATAGTCTGTTTGAGCGAAACCAGGTCATTCAGGTGTGTACATTGGAGCGGAACCTAGTCATTGCTTGTATAACCAAACTCTGTCAAATTTGATTCAGAAAGCATAAAAGAGAGGGAATTGAAAGGAATAGCTGTGTTACTCCATTTACGTTGATTCCGCCTTCGTATTTGGAGATGAACTACCTTATACTGACTATTTAGGGTCGGAGATCGTTCCAACACTAACTAATAGCCATTGGCCGACAACGGTCCTAACTTCAAAAATCACTAGTGGTGGTCCCACCTTTTCATATATTGTAAACCAATGGAGCTTTACTAAACCGAAAACGATAAGGGGGCAAAAAGAAATTAAGGTTATGTTAGTAAAGCTCCATTAGGTTTTGGCACTTAAAAAGGTTAGTTTGGATTATAATTTGATGTTCATCCGATAATCTTTGGGTCAACAAGATCTGATTTATGTTTTTTTTTTTTTGTTTAAGTAACAATTTATTCGTAATGCATGGCCTTTTCTGGGTAAATGTTGAGTTTTATCTTGATGAAGATGGTTTGACGCTCGTATGAGAGCAATGCTTTGATGGTGCTTTAGATTTGCCATGACAATGTTTATTGCAGCCATCCAGAGCTTCTGAGCTTATGTTTTTTTGCCTGTTGTATGGTTGTTTATGCTTGTTATAAAGAAAATATATTGTGCTCTACGTTTTAGTTAGGAATTTTTCTTTAAGTATTATATTTCCTATAACTATTGGTTATATATATGTATTTCCTATGGGGAAGGTTCTCAAATTTAATGTGAGAAGAAAAAGAAGAAAGGGCATAGTAGTAAAATAATATTTCATTTATAACTCATATCATTAATTTTTTTTCTCTTTATTTAATTAGCCAACTAATCATTAATTATCCTACATATAATCTACAAAACCTACACATATCAAAATTTTCCTACATATACGCTACACATTATAGAATTTTATCCTACACAGTCGAAATTTATCCTACACACCTCAAAATATATCCTACACAACTCGTAATTTATCCTACACAACTTGTAATTTATTCTACACTTTAAATTAAGTTGTTTTTTTTAATTTGGAAAAAGTATATATTTTGAAAAAGGAGTTACAAATTTAATTTAGTTAGTTATTAAAGAGGAAGAATACAAATTAATGATTTATGTAAGTTTACCAATATACTTTTATATTAAAATTAAATGCAAATATTAAATGAAGTAAAATGAAGCATTTTTATTGGTTGAAACTTCTTCTTTTTTCTTCTTACAAAAAACTTCTTCTCATTTGAACTCTTCACTATTTCATATATATTAGTTATATACAATTTGTGATTTCTATTTCTTGGAACAGTATGTTTAATTTGATATTTTAAGATGTGTTTAACAAATGCTTATTTGTCTAAACTAGAGTTATCTATGTATGTAGTGGCGAAGCTTGAGATTTCCGATCGAGGGGGTGTCGAAAATGTATATACCTAAAAATTTCTATAGAGCCGGGGGGACGAAAACGTAAATATTCAAAAATTTCTATACAAAAGCTACTTACATAACACTACTGAGGGAAAAGTTCAGGGTCCCCCCCACCCTCGGGCCCCTTCTAACCTGCGCCACTGTATGTATGTTTACTAAATGTAATGTTAACTAGCAAATTGTCCCGAGTGTTGCCGCGGTTTCTAAAAACATTTTCTTCAAAACGTAGAACAACTAAAAAAGTATATACAAATAAGAGTAAATTGCCAAAATCGTCCATGAGGTTTCGGCTTGTTTACCAGTTTCATCCAAAATGACTTTTTGTGTCAAACAGCCCTTCACCCTTGACATTTTTTGTCATTTTCATCCAAACCACTAACTTAATTTACTTTTTTCTGTTAAATTGAAGGATACTTGGATGAAACTGACAATTATAAAACCACATGGACGCTTTTGGCAATTTACTCAAACCTTTTTAATTTTATTTATTTACTTAATTTTGTCTCACACACACACACACACACATATATATGGGGAAGGTTTAAATGAAAACTCTTTTTATCGCGAAAACTCGAAAACTAACTAAAAAAACCTAAAAAACATACAAATTTTTTATTAAAAATCGCTATTTATTACATATAAATAAACTTTTTTTTCAAAAAAAAAAAAAACAAATTTGTAGTGCACATGTGTAATAATACACATGTGCACTACAAATTTTTCTTTTGAAAAAAAGTTTTTTTTTATATAGAAAAACTAGCAAAAATTGGTAAAAAAAATTGGTATGTTTTTTAGGTCTTTTTAGTTAGTTTTTGGGTTTTCTTTAACTAGTGGTTTTCATTTGAACATTCCCCCTATATATATATATATAGGAAGAAGATCATGCGAGAACCACCTCTTATTGTGAGAACCGCGAGAACCAATGTGAACACACAAAAAATGCCTAAAAATAGCTAAAAATCACACAAAAATTTTTCTTTTGAATTTTTTAATTTTTTTTATAAAAAAATCGCTACTTTTCGAAGCAAAAAAAAAAATTTAATTTTTTTTAAATAAAAAAAAATTTTTTTTGGCTTCTAAAAGTAGCGATTTTAACATAGAAAATATTAAAAAATTCAAAAAAAAAATTTTAGATTTTTTTAGATTTTTTTAGGTTTTTTGTGGGTTTAGCTTTTAGCATTTTAGCTTGGGGGGGGGGGGTGGGGGGTGGGGGGGTTTAGGTTTTTGGGGGTTGGGGGAATGGGGTTTAGGTTTTTTTTTTTGGGGGGGGGGGGGGGTTAGGTTTTTTTTTTTAGGGGGGGGGGGGGGGTGGGGGGGTTTAGGTTTTTTTGGAGGGGGGGGGGTGGGGGTTAGGTTTTTTTTAGGTTTTTTTAGCTCATTTGTTCTCAAGGTTCTCACAATAAGGGTGGTTCTCGCATGAGCCCCTCCCTATATATATATATATATATATACACACACACATACACACACACACACATGCAGTTTTGATAAAAAAAATAGTTTTGTCACATAATTTTTATAAATTTTCATCCAAACCACTAACTCAGTTTATTTTTTCTGTTATGGTGAAGGATGTTTTAAATTTTATAAATTCAGACAAAAATTAATTTCCAGTTTTTTTTTTAGACCAGCTTTATAAAGAACAGGCGATTTATAAAATAAATATAATTGGTGTGCAACGCATAACAATCGATTACAACTTTTAGTATTTAATCAATTGTAGAAATAGAAAAAAATTGTAAAACGTTACATATTTTTGAAATGTGTTGAGCCCCTAGGAAATATGTTGGCAGAAATAAAATATTTACTTAATTAAGATTATGAGGGTAACTCACTAATATTTATTTTGAGTGGTTTGAGTAAAAAAAAAAACTTTTGGTTCATGGTATTATACTTACTATTTGTTGGGTAATCTTAAGGTTTGGTAACGATACGTTGTTTGATGAGGGAAGGGTTGCTGGCTTCTGTTTTTCAATTGGAGCGAATTTAAAAGAGTTGAAGATGAATTATAAAGTTGATACCTATGATAAGATTTGTTTATTGGACCATTTTCTATAAGGTCATCAACATTTTAGTTTTATAAAATCTAGAGGTATAAGTAGATTTTATTTTTATAAAACTGGTCTATATAAAAAACTGGAAATTAATTTCTGTCTTAATTTATAATATTTAAAACATCCTTCGCCTTAATAGAAAAAATTAAATGAGTTAGTGGTTGGATGAAAATTTATAAAAATTATGTGACAAAACTATTATTTTTTATATAGAAATTGCATGTATATTCTTTTTTATAATATATGTGACAAAATTAATTAAATAAAAGAAATTAAAAAGAGTTTGACTAAATTGCCAAAATCGTTCATGTGGTTTTATATTTGCCGGTTTATTCCAAATATCCTTCAACTTAACAGAAAAAGTAAATTAAATTAGTGGTTCGGATGAAAATGGCTAAAAATGCCAAAGGTGAAGGGCTGTTTGGCACAAAAAAAGTCATTTTGTATGAAACTGGCAAACAGGCCTAAACTTCAGGGACGATTTTGGCAATTTACTCTAAAAATAAGCACAAAACATATTTCTAAAGAAATTTATATCAAAACATAAACCAACTTGAATTTATACCAACATGTGCATAAAAATAAGCACGTAAGAAAATAGTGTTTTTTAAGTTAGAGAACGGTGCGGCTGGCTGCGACGGTGTCGAAACGTAAACTGACTCGAATTTATACATTTTAATAAAAACGTATTATATTTGACCTAACTCGTTTTCGAATATAACATACTTTAAAACGTAAATCAACTAAAAACGCACATAAAAATAAGCACCAAAAGGTATTTAATTTGACCCAACTCATTTTCGGAAAAAAATTACGTTGTAAAGTAAATCAACTTTAATTTATACTTACACGTACATAAAAATAAATACGTAAAACTCGACACAAATTCTTTAGAAAATAAAGAGATGGTAAGTGTCAATGTTAAACAATAAGGAGTAAAAGAATTAAAAAAATACAAAAATACATTAAAGAAAAAAAAGTGAAAAGTCAAAATAAAGTACTACTCAACTTGATAATTATAATACAGTTAATATGTCACTTACATATATGCAAGTAGAGTTACATGTACGTAAATAATATATACGTATGTAAATGACATGATTACACATATGTAAATATCTCAGCTACATATTGTAAATAACTAGTTTTTGCTATGTCCGTGTGTGTTGTGATACACTAAGCTAAATATTTATCTCTCATAATATGTACGTCTGTATTTCGATTACTTATACATACTACTCATAACAATATCTAAAAAAAATTACATCGAGTCTACCAATTAAAAGAAAACATTACCATGCTTTTGCTAAAAAACTAAAACGATGGAAAAACTATAATTTTAAACTCGGAGCAAAATTGTATTTTTTCAGGACAAATGAGCGTGTGCCAGGCAGTCGCATGACACGAATGATCATTACACGGAGTCAACAATTAAAACAAAACACTATCATAGTTTTGTAAAAGAAAAAAAAACTAAAACGATCGCACGACTAAAAGTTTACAGTAGGGGTAAAATCGTAATTTGACAGGAAAACAAACAAAAACAATGGCAAAATTGTAAATTTGAACTTAGGGCAAAATTGTAATTTGGTTGGGAAAGAAAAAAACAAAACCAATGGCAAAACTGTAAATTTAGAAAGGGCAAGAACATAATTAAGCTGGACCAATGGGAAAGTGCTAGGCAGCTACCTAGCTACCTGACACTATTCTCCCAACTTGTGGCACAATAAAAATTATACTGAGTCAACCAATTCAACAAAACACTACCAGTGTTGTCAAAAAAAAAAAAAATTAAACGATAGCATGACTATAATTTTACACTTGTCAAAATTGTACTTTTACTGAGAAAACAAATAAAAACGATGAAAAAATGTAAATTTAAATTGACGGCAAAATTGTAGTTTGGCTGGGAGAAAAAAAAAACAAAACTAATGGCAAAACTGTAAATTTAAACGGGGCAAAATTGTAATTTTTAACTGAGGGCAAAATTGTAATTTTTAGCTAGGGGCAAAAGCAGAATTTTATTTTGAACTGAGCCAAAAATGTAATTTTGAACTGATGGCAAAATCGTAATTTTAAAGCTTGGATAAAATCATAAATTGGTTAGACCAATGGGTGAGTGTCAGACAGTTATATAAAATGTATGTATATAAAACTAGTTTTTGCCCCTAAGCCGAATATTCATCTCTCATAATATGTACGTCTGTATTTGGTTTACTTATACATACTACTCATAACAATATCTAAAAAAATTACATCAAGTCTACCAATTAAAAGAAAACATTACCAATCTTTTACTAAAAATAAAAAAAACTAAAACGATAGAAAAACTATAGTTTTAAACTGGGAGCAAAAATTGTAATTTTTCAAGACAAACAGATGAGCATGTGCCAGGCAGTCGCATGCTACGAATAAAAATTACATCGAGTCAACCAATTAAAATAAAACACTATCATAGTTTTGTAAAAGAAAAAAAAAACTAAAACGATAGCATGACTATAATTTTACACGATAGCATGACTATAATTTTACACTGCGGTAAAATCGTAATTTGACAGGGAAAAAAACAAATTGTTCGTGTTCGTTTGATATGAAATATATATGTTCACGAACTGTTTATGAACACTTACCAAACGAGAGTTTATGTTCGTGTTCGTTGGCTAAGGAAATGAACTTGTTCGTGTTCGTTCGCTAATTTTAGGCAACGAACGAAAACAACCGTTGATTAACACAAACGAGCACAAACTAATATTAATGAACATAAAGGAAAACAAACGTAACACAAATAAGTGTTTATGAACAAAATATATAATACACGGGCGCTTATTAATTATTTTATTTGCCGGAATTTTGAAGTATTAAAATAAAATATAGAAACTAAAAATACTAATAAGCTATTGAACACAAACGAACATGTTACCGAATGTTCACAAACATAAATGAACGAACACGACTTTTGTTCATGTTTGCTCATTATTATTTGTGTTTGTTTGTTTGTTTAATAAATGAACGAACACAAACAAACTTACAGCCAAACAGTTCACAAATTGTTCGTCAAACATTTGGTTTATATATATCTAAATATCAAAATTTTCAAATGTGGGATCAAGCCCTCGATCAAAATCATTTTTTTTTTCTTTTGAAAACGTTAATACCGTTTATTTTAGGAGCTTCGAAATTGGAACTAACTAATCTACATTTCCACCTTATGTTTTGTTATCAATTTGATCCGAATGAATTCCATAGAATAAAGTGAATCATGAAATCACAACACAATTCACAATAAAAAGAAAATATGTTTATAAACTGAGATTTCTGATTGAATTCAATCTGGAATAATTTAATAATATCCATAGCATTTGACCAAATCGCGGATTTGTAGAATAAAATGAATCACAAATTAATAAAGAGAAAATAAAGAAATTTGATTTTTAATATATATAATAGTGATACTAATAATAACAACCACAAAGACAACAAAAAGAAAAAAAATTAACAAAATGTTGATTTGTAATATAATATAATATAATATAATAATTTGATATTTCTATATGGGGTAAGATTAGTAGAAGGAGAGGGTGTATTTAGTAGCATTCAATAATAAATAACAGCATGTAAAAGGAGTAAAATATTATATACTAGGTTAGAACCCTGTGTATTACACGGGTTGAATAAATATAATTTTAAATATATTAAGTAATAAAATAGTTACATCTTTTAAAAACTCGTGTATCAAGATTTGAATAAACACATGTCTTACACGAATAATGTAATCCATTAACACATTTAATCATCAAGATGTGTTTTCTAACAAAATGAACTTTGAGATACTATTTACTTATTGTAACATCTCACTTTATTTTTTATTAGGTTAGAGAGTTGTGTATTACATGGTTCATAACATTTTACTTTATTTTTTTATTTATTATTAGGTTAGAAACTTAGGTATTACACGATGTTGGATAATCAGCAGAAAAAAAGAAAAGAAATATTTTAGTAAAAATATTAAATATATAAAAGATAAGCTGGATATTATGATTTAATATTATTATTTCACTGGAGTGTAAAACGAGATAATGGAATCCTTTATTAGAAGTAGGATTTTAAATCTACCACATGTATAAAAAAAATATATTTCTACATGTATTTAATAAATACTTTTAACGAAACAGTTGATTAAAATAAATATTTTTATTTTAATATGTGATTATCAGTTATCCTTGTCCTTATCATCAAAATATAAAAATAATAGTAAACTGCCATTTTGGTCCCTGTAGTTTGGGCACTTTTGCCATTTTAGTCCAAATCTCAATTCTCAAACTTTTTACATCTGGGTCACTGTGGTTTGCATTTTGTTGCCATTTTAGTCCAAAATCCAAAAACCCTCTATTTTGACTGTTGAAAACTGATTATTTTGTCCTTTAGTGTAGGGGCATTTTGGTCATTTTTTTGCAATAAAACCCAGATCAAACATCATCATCATCAAAACCCCCAATTGCCAGATTCCCCACAACCCTCATCTTCAACAATCCTCATCTTCATCCCTCATCTCTCTCTCTCTCTCTCTCTCTCTCTCTCTCTCTCTCATCTTCAACAATCTTCATCTTCATCCCTCCACCACCCTCTCGCCGCCAAGCACCACCACCTGCCACCACCCTCTCGCACCCCCTGCAACCACCGGCCCTCTTTCTCTCTTACATCAGTCCCCCGTCGGTGAACCTGCAACACAATCCGGTGAACCTGCAAGTCAATCCGGTGAGCACCTCCACACAAATCGGTTTACCATGTGTTGTTAGATTTGTGGGTTTGTTGTGGATCTGGTAGTGTAGTGGTGTTGATAAGATTTTGGGGAACTTAAGGGGTTAGGGGTTAGGGCTTTTTTCCAGTGGTGGTGGTTGAGGTTGGGTAGTAGCAGCGGTGGTCGGTGAGGTCCGGCGGCAAAAGGGGATGTGTGGTAATGACGTGTTGGCGGTGGTGGTGGTCTCAGGTCTAATAGCAGAAGGAGAGGGGTGGTGATGACGTGCTAGTGGCGGTGGTCTGTTACCTGAAATGGATGGGAGGTGGTTGATGAATGGTGATATTGGGTTTGTAGTGGCGGTGGTCTGTTACCTGAAATGGATGGCGGTGGTCTGTTACCTGAAATGGATGGATGTGTGTAAGAAGATGATCTTGTGCTGCAGGTAGAAATCGAGAGAGTGGAAGGTGGATTATGGGGTTAATGTACAGTTGAGTGTGAGATTGGAGTTGGAGATTTTGTATTTTTGTTAGATGATTTGTGTTGCAGACAATTGGGGGTGTTGCAGACAATTGGTGGTGGTGCTATTGAGAGAGAGAGAAACGGGAAATCTGGGATTAATTTCTCCGTCCAAGATGATGTTTGATCTGGGTTTTATTGCAAAAAATGATGTTTGTTCTGGGTTTTGATGATGATGATGTTTGATCTGTGTTTTATTGCAAAAAAAATGAAATTTAAAAAATGACCAAAATGCCCCTGCACTAAAGGACAAAATAATTAGTTTTCAACAGTCAAAATAGAGGGTTTTTGGATTTTGGACTAAAATGGCAACAAAATGCAAACCACAGGGACCTAGATGTAAAAAGTTTGAGATTTGGACTAAAATGGCAAAAGTGCCCAAACCACAGGGACCAAAATGGCAGTTACCAATTAAATAAAATCTTTATCTTTATAAATATTTAAAACGCTAATAATTTTTTTATATTTTAGTCTAGAATGAATTTTAGATTTACTCTTAGTTTAGTACCTTCAAAATGATCTCATGTTCGGTTAACATAATGCTCTTTTTTTAATTATAAAACGATTGATGATAAATGTTTTTGATATATATTGAATTGTTATCAAATTTCAAATTTACTTATTAAACCCATGGTGTAGATCTAATAGATCGATGGTATTTAAAAATCATGTAACTTTTCTAAGAAAATTTATAATAATTAATATATTATTATCAGTTATCTTTGTCTTTATCATTAAAATCTCTTTTATAAATTTTAAATTTTAACATAATAAATATTTAAAAAATAATTAATTAAGACCGCCTCTTAAAGCGCCATGTGTCCCTAACATGGTTTCTTTTATTATATAGTATAGATTAGGGTGTAAGGGGTGCTCACCTAAGAGGTGAGTCCCCTCTCTTACGCCCAACCAATCCTCGTGTGCCACGTCAACTCCCTTCTTAAACTCCCTTAAGAGCATTCACATCCAATCCACTAAAAATATACATACATTCCACTAAAAAACAACTCCTATATCAATATATTTCCACTAAAAACAAATACTTTTTCTCTCTCCTTTTCAATATATATTACATTTTCTCTCTCCTCCACTCACAACCACTTTCAATATATATTAAAAAAGTATAGGGGGTGAACAGTGTCCCCCCAAATATACAGATGAACAGTAACATTTTCTCTCTCCTCCACTCACAATCACTTTTTATACTTCTTATATTTTAAAAACCCCCCACACAGATTTTGATGGTTTGGATGAGAATGCTCTAACACCTTAAATTGATGGCGGCACTCTCCTCTTAGGTGACTTGGTTTTTATTAAAAAAAAAAAAAGAAAAAGAAAGAAAAGCATTGATTGGACCGCCCCTCTCTCTCTCCTCCCTCTCTCTTCGGTGAGCCGCCACCGGATGCACTCCCTCTCTCTTGGTCACCGATGTGTTGGCGGTGGATTCCCGCTCGGCAAGTGACCTCACCGAAGGGGTCACCGAATTACACCCCGGATACCCTTAGTAAAAAAGATAAATGTGAAAATTTAATGCAATTAACATGTGACCTAAAAAGAAAGGTTAAATAAGCTAACGTTTGGTTTACACAAAAGAATCGTATGTTCCTTCCTACGCAGAAATTCAAAAAACTGGTCCAATTTAATTTATGGACCACACAAAACGTACGAGTGTTTCCCTATAAATGCGTGATCATTATTCTCGACCTTATCCTTTTATCAATATTCAAAGTATCTACAAAGAGCTCAATTATACAACACGTTATAAATGATAATTTGATGAAATTGAACATGTAACCATACAGAGCTCAATTATTCATCACAACAAGATAATTGTGGAGTAGAAGATACAAAGAATGAATCATTTTCATAATGAACTGGGAGATTATTTAAAAAAAAATATATTATTGGGACACTTTGGTTTTTTATTTTGACAAATTATATACAACTTATACAGACATGCATGAGTCATAGGGTAATTACAAATTTCAAAGTGAGACAAAGTCTGCTAAAGATGTCACATGCAAACACTATACGAGTCGTATATACCTAGACGACTGGTATATGGTAGGTCGTATAGACCTAGTACTAGGTGCATAGTGACACGAAGCTGATGGATCCAGGGGCGGACCTAAGCTACGCCCAAGGTGGGCGGGCCCACCCCCGGGAAAAAAAAATTTAGTGCTAAGTTCCGTCGAAAATCCCATCCGCACCCCTTGGAATTTTCCGTCCGCACCCCATGGAATTTTCCGTCTGCACCCCTTAGGTAAAAAGTGTTATCAACTTATATTTTAAAAATAGGGGTAACTTTGTAGAAATGTAACAAAGTTTGTCAACTGTTTTAATTAAATCACTGAAACTTTTTTTGTTTCTCTAAATGTTAGTGCATGCATCTGTCGACTTCGTCTTGTATCGAGTCTTACACTAGATAGGTTAGATCAGGGCATGGTATACGAGAAAATAGGATGTTGTATAGTTGATTTAGTTTGAAAGTGCATTTGTAAGTGATTTCGCTTGAAACTATTCAAGAGAAATCAGGTTGTTAGTTATTCCGCTTGAGTGATCAAGTGAGGTGATTTCGCTTGAATGGTGATTCCGCTTGAGCATGTTCAAGCGGAATCATAACACTATAAATAGGTCATATGTGGTTCGAGCGAAATCAGTTAGAACAGTTGCTTAAAATCATACCGAAGTGCTACCGGTTTGAATTGTTCATGTAATCATTGTTAGATCAATCAAAGAAGTGTTTAAAGTGAAAAACAAGCTGTTTCTAAGTCTGTTTCTTGTTTTCCGCACCTGAAACAGATCAAAAATCCTCTGAACGACTCGTTCGGGTCCTACACGATCCTACCACTGGTATCAGAGCTCAGGAGGAGGAGTTCTGCAGATTATAGTATGATTTCACTGTGTTTTCTGTCTTCTACACCTTCTTTCTTGAATTGAACAAAATTTAACGGTCAAAATCAGCTCAATTTCTCACAGATTGTGTAAAAGTGTGAATTAACAAAGCCTTGAAAGAATCAGATTAAAATTCGAATTAAAAATTACAGAAATGGACCTTCGTTGTGATGCCGCTTGAAGGGACTAGTTCTATTTTCGCTTGAAGGGTGTTATCTCGCTTGAAAATTTCAAGCGAAATCAAGTATTTCGCTTCAAAGATTGCTATTCCGCTTGAAGAGATTCAAGCAAAATCAGTGATTTCGCTTCAGACTGACTCAGTAAGATTCCGCTTGAAACTTATTGGTGATTCCGCTCCAAAAGTTGTTCTCGCTTCAGTGATTTCGCTTCAACTTGATATTTCGCTCGAAATTGTTGTTTGGAGATTCCGCTTGAAGAAGATATTCAGTTTTAGGTAGTGATTTCGCTTAAAAAGGGTTGTTTGGTTTTCCGTTTGAATCAGAAAGGTTATTTCGCTTGAACAAGAATCATGAGTGAAGAGTTCTACAACGCGTTCGCCACATCTCCGACTACTTCGGCTTCCATTTCTCATAACATGAATTTGGAAAATGAGATCGGAACATTACAAAAGCCCCCGAAGCTAATGAGCATAGAAGAGTATTACGGATGGAAAGATAGATTGGAAAACTGGGTTCAAGCTAACCATCTAAGATCATGGGAGTGTATTTTGAAGAAATATGTTTTACCACGTACTGATCTGCGAGTTGAGAAAACAATTTCTGAATTCTCTGACATAGAACGTGATATGTACAAAGCTGAAAAATGATGATCAGTTTACTTCAGCAAGCCATCAAAGAAGACATCTTCGTATTGCTTCAACATGAGAAAACTTCAAAATCAATTTGGGATGCTCTTCGAATCAAGTTTGAGGGTAGTGAAAATATGATTAAGAGCAAAAAGGCATTGCTTAAGAAAGAATTTGATCTTTTCACTAGTTTGCCCGGGGAAGATACAAAGAAGCTAATTGAACGATATTGCCACTTAGCACGATCCATGTCGATGTTAAGCATAACCAAAGATCGTGAAGAATGGGTCGACAAGTTAGTAGATGCTTTACCGCAAAAAGAGTGGGGTACATATTTGATGATCTTGAAAAACACAGGAGTTTATGATGGGTTGACAATTTCTCAGTTTATCGAGAAAATTGAGGGTCAAGATCTAGAACAGCAAAAGATTGCGAGGATGAATAATCCGAGTGGTCAACAAGATGTGAAAATGTACTACAAAGGCAATGTTCCAGAAGTTGAAAGAAGCCCGAAGATTCAAACTGCTTTTAGTGCTGGAGATTCATCTGAAAAAGTTGATCAAAGTTCAAACAAAAGTAGTGGGTTCTCTTCATATCCGAGTGTTCATCCCAAGAGTTCATCTGAGAGTTTTCATTCTCAAAGCACAAAAACTGGAAATGGTTATGTGATACAGTGCAACATTGCTTTGAATCTTCCTGATGGTCAAAGTTTCTCTGAAGAAGTTGCAAAAGATCACATGGCATTACTTGGTTCCGTACTACTATCCTATGAAGGTTTGGTTGCAAGACGGATCGGGAATCCTATGCTAACAAAGGAGGATTATGATCAGATAGACGCTGAAGAGATGGAGCTCATGGACATCAAATGGTGTTTAGCAACTGTCCTAAGGAGAGCAGAAAAGTTCAAATTGATTACCGGAAGAAATGACTTTCTTGATGCACATTTTTCTACTTTAGGTTTTGATAAATCTAAAGTTACTTGTTTTCAATGCAGGGAGAAAGGTCATTTCAAGAGGGAATACAAGAATAGAGAAGAAAGTGAAGCAAAGAATCCTTTCGGAAAAGATGACTACTACCGGAAAGCTAGATATCAACAAGTTGGTCAACAACAACAACAAGAACCACAAGTAGCTCATGGTAGAAAAGTGATTGAGGATTCAAAGAGAGCATGTTTGGGAAATCAAGAAAGTTTTAACTGGAACAAATACGTTTCATCCGACAGCAAAGCATGCTTAATCAATCAAGATGATGAAAGGTTGCCTGAAGGTTTTAGCTGGGATATGTTTACAGATGAGAAAGGAGATTTTAAAGCTTTCATTGCTAAGATTGTGAAAGAACCAGATATGTTCACCGAGTGGATGAAATCTATTGGTGTTAGTGTGAAGAATGAAGAGGAAAAGTCTGTTTCATCTGATGAATGCTCACAGAGTTCAGATGAAAATTTACAAAGTGGTGAAAGTTCAGAAAAGGAAATCGTTGTTGATCAAACACCATCTGATTCTGGTTCCTCGGATGATGGTTCTGACAAATCAGTAGAATTTGATCAATCACCAACTGATGACAGCAGTAATGATGAAGAAGAAAGACATATTAATGTTGCAAAATCTCATCTCTCTCCTGAAAGTTTTCATTTTTATTTTGCAGATCGCCTGGAGAAACTGAAGGAGAGACGAGCTGCAAAAGAACAAAAAGAAATGAAGTCTGAAAGTGTTGCTGAAAAAGATGAGACTATTCAAAATGAAGAAGTTAAAGTTGCTGCTGAAGAGACTGTAGAAACAGAAAAGGTAGTTGAAGTTGAGAAGATAATTGAAGTAGAAAAGATTGTGGAAGTCATCAAGCCTTGCACAAAGTGTCTGGAACCTTGCAAGGACAGCAAAAGATGAAAAGTTGGCTGAATTTGAAAAGATGAAAGAACAATTACTGTTCAATTTGAACTATGTAAAGGAGTCTTACGATGTTTTGAATAGAACAGTAACTGGTCTTTTGAAAACAAATTCTGAACGTGAGAATGCTCTAACAATGATGAATGCAACGATGATGACAAAACAGAAAGCTATCAACTTCTACATTGAAGAAAGTGCAAAATGGAAGCAAGAGTTGGAGATTGAGAAAATTGAGAATGAGAGGATCAGACGATTATTACAAAGTTATTCTAGTTCTGATTATCTTATTGATCGAATTTACCCGACTGTTGCAGGTATGGAAGCATTTCAGGATAACAAGCCAAAGAAGAAAGATACTGGTAAGAGACTGTAAGCTATAACAAGTGTTCGCCTCCGATCTGAGAAGGTTATTCTCCCAGAAAACCAAATGAGGAGCAAGTTCAAAAAGCAGTCAATATAAAGCTAAAAACCGATACAACTGATGAATTACCAGAAAACATTGACGTTACTTTTACATCGTCTAACACTGATCATGAGTCTGAGTTAATCAAAAAGGTGGTCGATCAGGTGTTGGATACTGATGAGGAGTCTGAGTCAAAATCTGAGTCTGGAGGGTCAAGTTCGTCAGTCAACAGTCCAAAACCGATGGTTAAAAGGGCGTACAGTAAAGAGTTTTTATTATCAAAATCGAATTTGGATGATGAAACATTTGAAGTAGCTTATACTTTAAATGATTCTGACAAATTATATTCTGATAAAGAGTTTCCAATAAGAAGTGTTAGATTTGAAATGATCAAAAAGGTTTTCAAACTGACAGCAATCAATATTTCTGAAATAAAAGATTTAAATCTTACTGGAAAACCTAAAAAAATACACTTCAAGAGTACAACAACGATTAAACAAGAAAAAGGGTTACAATTCTGGTTCTGGTTTTCAAAAGAAACCTAATCATAACGGTAATTTCAAAAAGAAAGGTCTTGGTTTTATTCCATCAGAAAATTATAAAAATGAGAAAAAATCTAAAACAAAAACCGAATTTGTTTCAGGTGGAAGTGTTGAGCATGAACAGAAGAAACCATTCTAGAAACAATTAAACTAGGAGTTTCTTGCTGAGAAGAAAAAGAAAGGAACTGGAGTTTTTCATCCAAAAGAGACTAGAACTTGTTTCAAATGCAATGAAGTTGGTCACATTGCATCAACTTGTTCTCAAACAACAAAACCAAAACAGGGAGTTCCTGAAAAACTCAAAGAAAAAATTGTCGATGTTGAACCACCAACTGAAAAATTCAAAATTTTTGAAAATTCGACTTATGAAGCTGGTGAGAGTTCAAAGAAACATTTTTACAAAAAGAAAGCAAAGGACAACCAAATGTGGGTTGTTAAAAAGTCTGATGAGAAAATCGGCGATGAAACTGATTCCACAAAATCAGAGGAGTCACAGGTTGAGGTTAATAAGGAAAACTCAGTACCTCCGATGGATGATGAGAACTTTCCACCATTGAGGTCTGAAAATTTTAAATCAAAAGTTGGTAAGGTTGAGATATCGAATCAATTCTATTCTGAAAAGAAA
The DNA here is from genome assembly GCF_002127325.2 of Helianthus annuus. Classification (NCBI taxonomy): domain Eukaryota; kingdom Viridiplantae; phylum Streptophyta; class Magnoliopsida; order Asterales; family Asteraceae; genus Helianthus; species Helianthus annuus. The sequence continues at coordinate 67,230,640 of NC_035446.2, read as the reverse complement.
GAATTTGATGTCGATAAAGAGTTTAATGGAAGTGTGAAAAAGATTTTTGGAAAAATGGTTGATAGAAAAGTCAAAGGGGTAAAAGAGTTTTATGAAACAAAGAAGGCAACATATACCCTGACTGAAAGTGAACTTGATAAGCTATCATCCAAGCTTGCTGAGGCTTAGATGTCTGTGTTTAACATGTGAAAACCGGACTTGCCGGAGATCCCAAGTTTGTAATTGCGGATCAGGAATCTGCATTTTTCTTGTTAAAATTGTTTGTATGAAAGAGTTTTGAAAACTGTTTAAATTTTACAGGTTAAGTGTGACTTGCCGGAGATCCCAAGTTTGTAATCGCGGATCAGGAATCGGCATCATTCTAGTTTAAATAGATTGTGTGAAAGATTTTAATTGGTTAAATGTTTACAGGTGATGGACTATGCCGGAGCTTCCAGGTTGGTAAGTGTGAAGCAGGAATCGACATCTTTATTGGTAAAATATTTCTGTGTAGATGTGACATTCCTACAAGTGGTAACTCAAGGACATTAAGTTGTACTTGATTTATAATTGGTACAGGTTTGGTCTTACAACTGGTACAAAGGTTTGCTCGTGCATACTTGTAAGTGGTAAATCAGGGACATTAATTTGTACTTAATTCCTACAAAAGATTGAATGAACAAGATGATGAACCCAACCCTACAAGTGGTAAAAACAAACTTATTTTCCGGAAAAATCATTTTGATTAAAACAAACTTAAGTGTTTTGAAATCTTAATGAGAAAATAGTTTGTTGAAAGGGGGAGTTCTGATTGTTTTTGCCAAGAGGATGGCGATTTGAGGTGATTTGATATCAGTTCTCAAGTTTCTGTATAGTTTGTTTTCAAATTTTTTTAAATGTGTTTGCATTTTAGGGGGAATAAAAATTTTCAGAAAATCCAAAAACATTAGAAAATTTGAAAAAGCACAAAACTTGTTTTTTATTTGAAAAATATTGATAAAAAAAACAAAAACATGATAAAATGTAAAAAGAGTTTTGTTGAGAAAAAGAGGAAATGATAGTACATCAGTGGACTGTCACAACATGCTAAAGAAATGGAAAGTTAAATGTGATAAACAATCTCACTGCAGATATGCCAGTAGGTTTTTGCACATTTAGTAGATTGTGACGAGATATAAACCTAAATTCAAACTTGCTTATTTTGTGGGGAACAATTGCTTGGATATATAGGTAACCCCTGAAATCTTGTTTGAAAGGTCCCTTTTTCTGAGATACTAGGTCTTTATACTCAGTGATATCTGGGGTATTATTCCGGGACTTCTGCTGAATGGAAATTCTGACCTAGTCCCCGTATAATACTTTCTGCAAATGCTTGAAACATAGCACAGCCCTTAGCAAAAATGACGAAACAATAAAATTGATAATCATTGCTGTTGAAGAAAAGATCCTCTAAAGGGGACACACCTAAAGTCGAACCGTCGTCTCTCTGCTGAACGGAAGTTCTGACCTGAGCTCTCACGGTTTCGCATCTAACCCCTTACAGATATCATCTATGGTATACTCATCTGTAAGACTGAATATTGGGATCTGGATACGGGAGTATATTCAAGTAGTGGGACACACGGATAAGTTTAAGTGCTTAAGACATTAATATCGTACCTCGAAACAATTGAACTTTGTGTGAAAATTTAAGTGGACCAATATACTGACAATCTAAGTGAATTGTTTAGAACTTAAAATGAAAAGAAGCTTAATGGTGTTGGTGATATGTCTCAAAAACTGATATGATCCTCTTACACAAACTCATAAAAATACTGTCTGTAAATATTTCTTTACTGCATTTCTTGTCTCTTATTATAAAAAAAATTCCAAAAAGATTTTTAGTGAGTTTTGGCATAAATTTTGAAAAATTCAAAAAGATTTTCGACAATTGGTGTTGAAGAGCTGATTTTCAAAATTCCAAGTGCTAAACATGATGACATTCTTTGTGAGGGGGAATTTGTGTTTGAAATCAAATGTGTTTTGATCAAATCTACAAGTGGTTCATCAAGATTATAGTTAATATTGAGAGGGAGTCTGAATTCCTTAATTTGAAATGTTTAAATTTGAGAGGTTTACTTTGAGGTAGAGATTGTGCAGGTGTAAGTCTGAGCCAGGTGATGATCCTGAGCTGAATGAGAGCCAGGTCACGATCTTGAAACTATCTCGAACGGTCCGACATACCGCGGATTGAGTTTGCCTTGTTTGCCAAAACGAACTACCCCTTTCAAGGGTGAGACTTTAAGTAGCACTCGATCCCCAACTTGGAACTCGAGCGGTTTCCTGCGCATATCAGCGTAACTTTTCTGACGGTCGCAAGCCGCCGCCATGCGTTGCCGTATCTGTGCAATTCATTCGGTAGCATCAACTACCATTTCTGGACATGTGATTTGACTATCCCCCACCTCTGCCCAACAGAGAGATGACCGGCATTTACGTCCGTACAATGCCTCGAATGGAGCAGCTTGGATGCTGGTGTGGTAACTGTTATTGTACGAGAACTCCACTAAAGGGAGATGTTTTTCCCAGCTGTTGCCGAAATCGATAACACATGCCCGAAGCATGTCTTCTAGGGTTTGAGTCGTGCGCTCAGACTGCCCATCCGTCTGAGGGTGATAAGCTGTGCTCATGTCTAATTGAGAGCCAAAAGATTTGTGCATCGCTTGCCACAGTTCTGAAGTAAATCGTGCATCACGATCCGAAATAATAGAGGTTGGCACTCCATGCCTTGAGACAACTTCCTTAAGATATACGTCTGCTAGAGTGGAGAACTTATCCGTTTCCTTAATAGCCAGGAAGTGTGTAGACTTTGTGAGTCGATCCACTATTACCCAAATGGTATCGTTCCCATGTTGAGATCTAGGTAGGCCAGTAACAAAATCCATGGAAATTTCCTCCCATTTCCACTGTGGTATCTTGGGTTGCTGAAGTAGGCCTGATGGTTTTTGGTATTCTGACTTGACTCTCGCACAAGTCAAGCACTTGCTAACGTATGTTGCTATGTGAGCTTTCATGCTAGGCCACCAATATGTAGTTCTGAGATCATGGTACATTTTATCCGAACCTGGATGTACCGAGTAGCGAGACTTATGTGCTTCGTCCATTACAAGCTCGCGTAAGTTGCCATAAAGTGGGACCTAGATACGCCCCGTTACATAGTAGGCGCCGTCTTCCTTCTGTTCTAATTGTTGCCTTGAGCCGCGTAAGGCTTCAGCCTTGACGTTTTCTGGTTTCAATGCTTCTATCTGAGCATCTCGTATCTGTGCAGGAAGACTGGATCGGATAGTGAGCTGCAATGCTCGCACGCGTCTAGGAATAGTATCCTTTCGACTGAGAGCATCAGCCACAACATTGGCTTTGCCTGGATGGTACTTGATGGCACATTCTTAATCGTTCAGTAGTACAACCCATCGACGTTGACGCATGTTCAATTCCTTCTGCTTGAAGATATGCTCGAGACTCCTGTGATCGGTGTAGATAGTGCACTTGGTACCGTACAGGTAATGTTCCCATATCTTAAGCGCGAAAACAACAGCTCCCAGCTCTAAATCGTGCGTCGTGTAGTTCCTTTCGTATAAGCGGCTGTGCAATCTTTGAGAAATCTTTAATGAATCGTCTGTAATAACCCGCCAAACCCAAGAATTGGCGTATTTCCGTTGGCGTACACGGTGCAGGCCAGTTCCTGATCGAATCTACCTTGGATGGATCAACATGAATCCCATCCTTGTTTACCACATGGCCTAGAAAATGGACTTCACGAAGCCAGAAGTCGCATTTTGAAAACTTGGCGTACAACTGTTCTGATCGGAGAAGTTCCAAAATTAGTCGCAAATGCTGCTCGTGTTCCTCCTGACTCTTAGAGTAGTTCAGGATGTCGTCGATGAAGACAATCACAAACTTGTCTAAATAAGGCTTGCACACTCTGTTCATAAGATCCATGAAGACTGCAGGCTCATTCGTTAATCCGAATGGCATGACAAGAAACTCGTAGTGGCCGTAGCGAGTTCTGAATGCTGTTTTGGAGACGTCCTCATCCCGGACTCTCAGCTGATGGTAACCTGACCTCAGATCTATCTTTGAGTAGTAGCTCGACCCTTGCAACTGGTCGAATAAGTCATCAATACGTGGAAGAGGATAGCGGTTCTTCACTGTCACCTTGTTGAGCTCGCGATAATCAATGCACATCCTGAAGGTACCGTCCTTCTTTTTCACAAATAATACTGGAGCGCCCCAAGGCGAAGAACTAGGACGAATGAAACCCTTTTCCAAGAGTTCTTGCAATTGTTTGGACAGTTCTTCCAGCTCAGTTGGAGCTAAGCGATACGGTGCTCGAGCTATTGGTGCTGCTCCTGGAGCTAGCTCGATCTGGAATTCGACTTGGCGATGAGGCGGTAGCCCAGGTAAATCTTCAGGAAACACTTGATGAAAGTCACGTACAACTGGAATATCTTCCAATTTCTTTTCTTTTGCTGATGCATCGGTAACGAGTGCTAAAATAGCGGTGTGGCCCTTTCGCAAACACTTCTGAGCCTTTAGAAAGGAGATGATGCCTACCACAGCACCACTCTTGTCGCCTTGAACTTCAAGAGGTTCTTTTCCAGCGCGGGGAATACGAACTATCTTTTCCTTGCATAAGATCTTTGCTTGCTGTTGGGATAACCAATCCATACCAATGACGATGTCGAAACTACCCAAAACTATGGGAATGAGGTCGATTGAGAAGGTCTGACCAGCGAGGATAAGATTACAACCCTGAACTATGTGTGTGGCCTCTAGACTTTTACCATTAGCTAATTCTATGACATGTTTGGTGTTTAAGGGAGTTGGTGCATGTTTTAACATTTGGCTAACTTTTAGAGACATATAACTTGTATCCGCACCCGAATCAAACAAAACAGTAACATAAAAGTCGTCGAGGAGAAACTTACCCATTACCACATTGGGATCATTCCTTGCTTCTCCCTGCCCTAGCACAAATGCACGTCCCCTAGCTTCGTTGCCATTGTTGTTCCCACCGTTGTTGTTTCCGTTGCCTTGGTTATTGTTGTTGTTGTTCTGGTTTCGGTTTAACTGGGGGCAGTGTCTTTTGAAGTGACCTTTAGCGCCACAATGAAAACCTCCCTTGTTGCCCTGCTGCAGATTCTGCGGTGCTTGCTGCTGTTGCTGGTTCTGAGTTGCAGGTCGTGGGCTCCTACAATCCTTGGCCTCATGACCCATCTTGAGACATCTCTGGCAACGACCCTTGTTGCACTGGCCACTGTGGTGTCTGTTACAATTGTTGCACCTTGGGTGATTTCCTCGATACGCACCCCTTCCCTGATTGCCCGAAGATTGCTGACCAGGACTCTGATAGTTGTCAGTCTTTCGTTGCTGCACCTGAGACTGGACTGAAGCTGAACCCTTGCTGGAATCCCCTTCCCATTTTCGCTTGCTGTCACTGGGAGTAACAGGAGTAGCTGAAGTGGTAGCGGTAGTAGTAGCGCTGATGCGCTTAGGTAGCCTGTTTTGTTCCACTGCCTGGTCCGTGAGGCGATGAGCAAGACGTTGAATGTCCTGGATATTGTCGAGGTTAGCCGATGTCACATGGCTATGAATTTCTGATGCTAGACCCTTGAGGTACAACTCAATGCGCTTGATTGGAGGGTCCACCATAGTTGGACACAAGATGGCCAGCTCGTTTGACCGTTTCGTATACGCCTCAATTTCCGACCCTGTCATTTTCAGATGATAGAGCTCCACCTCCAACTTGTGGATGTCATCACGTGTGTAGTATTCTCGTTTGATGAGTTCCTTGAAATCATTCCAAGGGGTGGCATTAGCAGCTGCCAGCCCTAAAATCTGAACTTCCACCTTCCACCAAGTCAGCGCAATTCCTTCTAGAGTACCAGTGGCGTACTTCACCCTGCGAGCCTCAGGGCATTCACACATTTCAAACACCGACTCGAGCTTCTCAAACCAATGTAGGAGTCCAACTGCTCCTTCAATGCCACTGAACGTGCTTGGACGATAGTCCATGAAATTCTTGAAAGTGCAAACAGGTTGCTGAGCGTGTTGACCTATTGTGTATAAGAATAGGACAAAGTTAAACACAAGAGTTAGTTTTAGGAGTGTAGGATCTAGAGATCCTAGTGTGAGTTACGATTGCAGGATATACCTCCTGCTTGTGCGGCTGCAAGTGCCGCAGCAACTTGTTCGTTGATGAGAGCCGTCAACTGGGCTTGAGTCATGTTAATACGTCCAGACAGGATCTTCATAGCAAAGGTAACATAAGTGAGAGAGGTTCGCGAAAAGTGCGATGACAGAAGAGAGTAAGCACACAAGTGTTCTCAAGCAATAGTGGTTATGTGTATCTAAGCACACCCTGAACAAAGTTCTATGTAATCTAGCAAGAAGGCAATAAAACATATACCATATTACCTAGAATGTTGAGTCTTGCACATTGAGCGAGGCGTCGTTGTGGATCATTGAGCACTGTTCTGGTTAGAGTCCGGTTTTAATAAAAACGTTTTCCTCTTATTAAAACCAAGTTCTCTATAACCAATGGCTCTGATACCAATCTATCACACCCCCAAAATCCACACACGGAGCACCACCGCATGGAGGCATGACATGACCAGGATCAAGCCACCAATCATATTGAACAATATAAGTACATAGTAAAATCCAATCCATCAATATAAAAGGTGTTCAAATCCAAACATAGTTAATGTATAGCGGAAGCATAATTGTGAAAACCCAAACATAAGAAATAAGTTCATAAAGTGTAAATGTTTAATATGGAACTCAACAGTCCATGTGACCACAACGATCGCGCCTCCCGTGCAAGCTCCAAGTACCTATGGTCCTGCAAGGCATGTAACAGAGAGTCAACAACTAGTTGAGCGAGTTCACAGTAAGTAAGTTCGTAATAGTAAGTTCTTTTCGTAACATGTGGCTCTACTAGGCCGATAGTATGTTCTATTACTGGGGGCTTCCCATATTTGTATATACACTAGACTATTTGTAACCATAAGTGTTCTTCTTAACCCGAGAACAGTAGTACGTACAAGGTTTACGTAGGTTTGATGTAAGCGTCCTTCTCAGCCCGAGGACAGTGGTACGCGGGGGTTTACGTAGGTTTTACGTAAGTGCCTGTCACAACCCGAGGCAGTAGTGAATATAAGTTTACGTAGGTTTTACGTAAGTGTCCTTTGCATCCTTAGGACAGTGATGAGTACAAGTATACGTAGGTTTTACGTATGTATCCTTCGCATCCGAGGACGATGGTAGATAGTCTAGTAACAGTGTAAGTACAATCCCATTCCTTCAATCCCATTCCCATCCCCGGGAATCCCATGCCTTGGTAAGAGTGTGAACTCAACTTGGTTTGCTCGGCAGATTACACGAAAGGTTACTTGAACTAAGAGTGGTCAACCACGTCCTAACAGGGTTACCATACAAGTCAGGTTTTGGTTTCGAGTTGTGCACATAAGTATCGCATAAGCTAGCAGATTAAGAACACACATTGATCATGGAAAATACACATCATCACGTTTAACAGTCATAACGTATTCAAGTTGTGCGATTAAGAGATTGGGCTCGCACAAGCTTAGTGGCCTTGTGCGAGTCATCCGTTGGAGCCCACTAATACCCGGCCCAATATCAAGAACCCAACAAAACTATAAGCATGAACACGGCCCAAATAACATGTCTTGTGCGATCCGGATAGCTTGTATGATCCGGTCGACTTGTGCGATCCGTTTGGGTTGTGCGATCGGACTAGCCCAGCCCAAATTGTATACCCGGCCCAATCGTTACAACTTGTGCAATCCAATAAGCCTTGTGCGACTGGAGGCACCTTGTGCGATTGGATCATCTTGTGCGAATGGACTTCTTGTGCGATTAGTTTCATTATCCGGATATTATGCATAGCATTTATAGAAAATCAACAGTTACCAATCATACATTAAATCGGTCAAGACAATCAAACAGTTTCCTATTTTCGTTGTTAATCAATCAACAACTAACCGTTTTCAACTTAACCAAAAGTCGATCAAAACAACGTTTTTAATCATTCCATTCATATGAACCCTAATGACTACATAGTCCATACATGAACAATAACTTATTAAATCCTATTGTTTGGTCCGATTTCATGAATATACAGCCGATTACATGAATCTGAATCAAGATTATCATCACATAAACATCAACCCTAATTCGGTTTAAGCACCCTACTCAAGTGATTCGATCTACATGAGCAGCCCCTAGCGATTTGCAATCATAAGCAATCATATAGCATTCTCCAAATCAATAAACAAGAATCCGAAAACAGGATATGATGATCAATTAACATCTATTTGGTTCTTAGATTAACATTATAACATCCGATCCACATAGGCATAATCACATAAACATCCTTGTTCATCATAATATACAACACTTAATCATTATATCAATCATGGAATCATAACAACATGAACACTAACCGATTGAGAGGAGGATAGAATAAATGATTGATCCGAACAAGTAAGATCTTCGATAGAGAAGGTGTGTGTTGCCGTCGAGTTCGTGAGGGAGAGAGAGAGCACTAGGGTTTGAGTGGTGTTGTGTGTTTTGCAAACAAAATGAGAAGTATACCCCTTTCTCCCAATGCTATGCGTGTAAAAGAAGAAGTGGGCCGAACCCCCCTTAATGGGTTGCCCATTCGGTTTAGGTTCAACAGAAGTGGTCCGAGAGTAGTAAAGCCCAAAGGCTTGTGCGTTCGAGTTGCTATTGTGCCATTGATTTATTTCGTGTGATTATACATACATATACATACAAGCACAACACGTATTCACATAACATTCACTTATTCATTCATTAAACCAATATGTCAACTAGTCGCATAACATTCAAGCATGATACATCAAGATACAATGTAGGGTTCTAAATCACGAGTTGTCACAACTAAGACTTAAGACGCAGGCTTTAGACATTCGTGAACCAACAAACTCCCCCTTGGATACAGCCGCAATCTTCAGTCTTGTCTTCGGGTCTTCACAGGGACTTGAACTTTTCTTCATGCTGCTTAGGCTTCTTCCTAAGCAAATTTCTCACCCTGTCGTTCTCTTTCTTTCTTGCCTTCTCTTCTTCAGCTTGAATGTTCATCCATGTTCCTCTCTTCTCTTCAAGCTTTTGACGTTCACGTTCAGCTTTTCTTTTCATCTTCTCATCGAGCGACCACCAAGATGACTTCCATTTACTTTCTGAAAGCAAAGAGTAGCAACACGTTGAAACTGCATGGCCTGCTCTTTATCTTCAGCCTGATAATGTATCTTGTTGATGAATAGACATTCAATATCCTTTGCAGAGCAGTTCACTAACCACATCGGGTCATACACATGCAGCTCTCTTAATTCACTTCCTGCTCGGTAAGTAATGACAGCCTCAGTCGAAATGTAACTATATACCCAGCCCAAGAATCCCTTTTAGAAATCCTGCTCCATTGTGGCACTGGGATAGTCTTCATTGTCTTCGGCTTTTTCACATTAAGTATCGTTTCTACAACCCCTATTTCTGGATTTACTCTCTACACTCTCTTAGGGCAATATAGACATTCAATATCCTTTGCAGAGCAGTTCACTAACCACATCGGGTCATACACATGCAACTCTCTTAATTCACTTCCTGCTCGGTAAGTAATGACAGCCTCAGTCGAAATGTAACTATATACCCAGCCCAAGAATCCCTTTTAGAAATCCTGCTCCATTGTGGCACTGGGATAGTCTTCATTGTCTTCGGCTTTTTCACATTAAGTATCGTTTCTACAACCCCTATTTCTGGATTTACTCTCTGCACTCTCTTAGGGCAATGCGGCTTCCAGTGGCGAAATTCTTTCAACGATTCAAACTTGATATACCCCCACATTGGAATATCATTCTTTCGCACCGAATACCCTAGAGTTCTAACTTTTGACAGCTCCTCCACATCCCACCAAGGTAATGACATCACGTCATATAGATATTCAAAGTACTGCACCCCGCATTCTCTCCTGATTGCGTAAGCATTAACTTGAGGTAAGAAACCCCAGCTAATGATGTCACCGAGAGACACACTTCGATCACGTTGATAATACTTCAATGGTCTTTTGAACTTCGTCTCGTGACTGTCTTTGAACCATTTTTTTCGTTATTCCTTTGCCATATCTTTGGGAGTGCCATCAAAGTTCTTATCTTTCAAAATCTCAGCGACCTTTCGTCTCAATTCATCTCTATTCTCTTCTGTAAAGAACTCCATCAGTGTAGGCAACTGAGTAGTATCTTCACTAACACTTTCATCGTCCGTCCAATCTTCGACTTCAACTCTGTCATACATTTCGGCCTCTTCAACATACTTATACTCATATTTAGGCTGTTGGTTGATGTCGAAGGCATTCAATTCTTCCTCAAAGTCGAACTTGAAATCAGGATTCACTATATGTGTCATTTCTTTAATTGCTTCCAATGTGTACGTATGGAAATGTTCACCTTCTTCTCTGTAAGTATCCAACCTCAAAATTAACTTTTCGGCATGTTGAACATTCTGATCATCACCTGACTCCCCCTTACCTTCAGCTCCCCCTGTCTCTTCATTCACTGAATCATTCATCAAATCATCAACAATCTTTTCAGTGGAAGCTTCAGTTACTTTCAAACCCATACCACCCTGAGCATCATCATCGTCGTTATCAGAACCATGACTGCTCGCCGAGAAGACTTTCTCATCATCATCTTCTTCGTCATCCTCATCATCATCTTCTTCATCACTATCACCAATTAACTCTTCAAGAGGTGTTTCTTCTTCAAAAAGACCAGATATCGCTGATATAGGTTCAGGATTCTCAACACCCATGGAAGGAACAATTGATCTTTCTGTCACAGCAGAACTTCCTTCAACGCCTTTACCTTTATCTCTCATTTGTTCATCAATTTCTGCTTGACGTTGTGCCCTGAGTTCTTCAACTTGTAACTCTTCAAACTTTTGTTCAACTGACATTCCGAGCATACTTTCATCGACTTTGTTTAACATATAGAATTCATGATCTCTGAATGCTTTAGCCGCTTCTAGCTCTTTGTTTTTCATCTTGAAGTATTCGTTCTGTTCATCTCTTCGAGTTTTTTCTTCTTCAAGTTCAGCAACTCATACTTTCAAGATATCTATCTCTGATTGATCAGAGTCAATCTTCTTCAATAATTCTTTGTTATCAGTTTCCAGCCTTTTCACATGCATTTCAAGAATTCTTTCACGATCAGAAACTTTCTTGTTTTCAGCAGCTAATTTCTTGTTTTCATCCAACACTTCATCTATCTTCTTCTCCAACTTCTTCACTTGTTCATCGTTAGCAAAACCGAAATCTCCAATGTCTTCAAGACTATCATGAGGAGTGTAAAGACCTTTGTGTCCAGAAGAACCAGGTTGAATTTGAGTGGGTGGAGATGTTTGAAAGATTTCTTGCGATGTAAGAAGGGTTTGTTGTGGTGGTGGTGAAAGATGTAGTGGTGAAAGATGTAGTGGTGAAAGATGTATAGGTGATGGTTGTCTGGGTGGTGTTGGTTGTTTTGGTGGTGAAAGTTGTTATGGAGGTGTAGGTTGTCGTGGAGGTGATTTGATTGGTGATTGAGGTGGTGTTGGCTCATGTGGTGGTGTTGATGGTTTACTGGTTTCTTTGGAAGGTTTCTTCTTCAAGACAATCTTTAGCATTTTAATCTTCGGTGTAACTTTTCAGATCTTTAGAGATACAACTTTCTTTCGTGCTCCAGCTTTCTTTCGACCGCCTGAAGGAGATTGGGACTCAGAGACATGTTCTGGAGAAGGAACATAAGCATCATCATCATCCTTTTCCTGTCTCTTTCTCTTCCTCAATTGTTTCTCTTTTTCTATCTCATCTTGGATTCTTTTTCGACGTTCAGTTTCATCAATCTCATCATCTGAAGAGCTCGAAGAACTTGTAGTGCTCATATTCACATCATCACCTTCAATATCATCAATAACCTTCTCTTTTCCAGCTTCGACATTAACAACTTGATCACCTTCAACTTCCACTGTTGGCCCAGTTTCTAAGACATCAACATTAAACATCATATCATCACCAGCATTATACGGATCATCTTCCGCAGTTACCACTGGCTCATCTTCTTCAGGTTCATCAATCAATAACGTTTCTGCGGCTTTCTTTTACTTTTTCTTTGGTTTTGATGATGACCCTTCACCCTCTTGAACTTTAGGAGTAGCCTTTCTGCGTCTTCTCCCTGTTTCTTTGATAAACCCTTCATTTTTGGTGTTTTTAAACTCCTTAAGAGTTTTCAGCTCTTCAGCATAGGCTGCCTCTTTCATTTCTTCTTCGTTTCTCTAGTTCTGATGATCAACTGGATCAGGATCAACGTAGTTTGCATTCTTTATGAATACGAAGAATTCAACACCAAGCTTTGGTTCATGGTGATTTGGATGGTATCTCGCAAGCTGTTTGAGCGAATCGTTGCTCATGTGTGATTGCACCAACATATCGTTCTTTATGTTTCGGTCAATCTCTGGATAAGCATGGTCGATCAACATCTGCACGAATCTAGGATACATCCATGTCTTGCTCTTCGTCGTAATATTCTCTGTCATGTAGTGGAATACAATATGTGAGAAATTGTATTTCTTGTTCAGCACTAACGCAGTGACCATGTTCATTTGATAGTCGCGCATTGTATCGTAACTTCCCTTTGTATGGCTAAGCGACATCAAAATACAACGAATAAAGAACTTGTATGGTTTCTGAAATTTCAACTTCAAATAGTTCCCAACATTCAATGCTCCCTGATAACCCATCCTGAGCATGCAACCTTTCACCATTCGTTCTGGAAATCTTGTTGGCGACTCTGCCTCATCCGGAAAATTAATAACCTCACGAATAAGCACTTCAGTGACAAGTATCTTCTTCTTTTTACCATGCACCTCAACAATTGACGAAATTACTTTGTTTTCAGCATCATAGCTTGCATTCTTCTTGAAACGGTCTATATGTGATCTGTACAATGGACGTTGATCCATAAGCGCTTTCTGGATTGGAACTCGGCCTATAAACTCCAAAATACTGCTAAACGTTCTGTGTTTTTCTGCACATCCAAGTCACAACAACTGTTGTGAAGAGGATCAAAGATTACACTGGAACCCTGCACATCAAAACAGTACAATATGCATCAATCATACTTAGAAAAATTTCAACTTTGACATAATCACAAGCGAAATCAACTAAGTACACCAAAAGTGAAATCAACATTAACATTTAAGAGTGGAATCACAAGTGTGCACAATAAGCGAAATAATACATGTTCTTAAAAGCGGAATCAGTACATACTCTAAGAACGAAATCTCATACGTGTGACATTAGAGCGAAATTACACTTTGTTCTCATGAGCGAAACCACATTAGCAATTATGATCCATATGAGCGAAATCACAAAGTCCCTTGGTTTGGGGCGAAATCACAGATACACCATCAAACCTTGTTGAATGATCAAATTGATTATGGTAACTTGTTCATCTGTTAATTCCGATCACAGGGTTATATCTTAATTTTAATTTTGACCTTAAACGAACCCTAGATCTAAGTCTGCAACACCCATACATCAACAAACATCAATTAGCATCAGATTGATCACAATTAACACACAAATATCTGTTCTACACATCAAACCGACAACAAACATATGACTTATTGTCCAGATTTAACATTTAAAGACCCTAAATCTATGTTTCTATCAACAACAATCGCCGACAGTTCATAAAATGAATGATACAGATCAAATTGAGCCTAATACTACCTTGCCCATGATTAGATATTACGATAATCACAAGATCTGAAGAAAAATGGGCAGCAATTCGTTTCGAAAGCAAGGTTTTTAGGGTTTCGCTTAAAGTTGCCGGAGAGAGAGAAGTTTGGGCAAAATCAGGAAAAGTGAGTTATGAGCGAAATCTGTTGACTTATATAGTCAGTCTGATTTCGCTCCTAATGACCCAAAATCCTCTCGAGCGAAATCAACTAAGGAACTACAAGCGAAATCAATCATTGAAGCAACTATGAGCGAAATCAATGTTTAAGTGTCACATGAGCGAAATCAGAATATTGTTTTTAAAATATTTAACATTTTAGCAATTTCCGATTAATCACCGACACACCCAGTTAACCAAGTCTAAGTTAATGACCTTGGTCAACTGCTTGGCCTACCAATTCCAAGTTAATGACCTTGGCTGACCGAATTATGAAGTAAGTTGTCATTTCGTTTTAAAAACAGTTCAAATGAATGAACTTTTGAACATTTTGAACTTTCAAACACATTTCAAATTGTCAAACAATGTACCAATCTCAGTTTAAGTATCTCCTGATTACCCAGCCCTCATCAATCACAGACATGATCTGCACAAAGCTTTGATCGTCTGATTCCCAACGTCGGTTGTCGAAAATAAAATGAGAAACTAAAATCTTTTTGGATTTTTAACAGGATAAACTGAAAACGGTACACACAATCTTTTTGTGAGCGAGTTAGGGGATCATATCAGCTGCCGACTAGACACAAGCACCGTTAAGCTATAATTTCATACCAAGCATCAAAAAATTCGTGTAGATTGCCGATATACTGATCCTCTTAAATTCTCACAAAACTTTCAATCTGTCCGGGATACAGAATTAGTGTTTTAGGACTTAAACCTCTACATGTGTCCCACCTCAGTATATACTCTCGTATCCGGATCCCAGTATTCAGTCTTACAGGTGAGTATACCTAGATGATATCTGTAATGGGGTGAATTGCGAGGGCCGTGAGAGCTCAGGTCGATACTTCCGTATACGCAGAGAGATGACGGCTTCGACTTTACGGTGGATCCCCTTTAAAGGATCTTTTGATTACAACAGCACATGATTAACATTTCTCAATGTGTCATCATTTTTTATGCTGAGGGGAGGCTTTACAAGTAAAGCATATGCGTAAAGTATTATTCGGGGACTAGGTCAGTATTTCCATACAGCAGAAGTCCCAGGATAATACCCCAGATATCACTAAGTATAAAGACCTAGTATCTCAGAATACGGGACCTTTCAAACAGGATTTCGGGGGTTACCCATATATCCTGGAGGTGTTCCCCATGTAAACGCAAGTTAAATTTTTAGGTTTATATCCCAAACTGATCTACTGATTTTGCAAAAACCTATCGGTACATCTTTAGCGAGACTGCTTAATTGCATTTTAAACGTTACAATTCTTTAGCGTACTGTGTCCGTCTAGCTGATGTACTATCATTTCCCCTATTCTACACAAACTCATTTTGAAGTTTTCTAATGTTTTTGGATTTTAGAATTTTATCATGTTTTTGTATTTTTCTGCGAATTTCTCCCCCTAAAAAGAAAAACATATTTTTGTGTTTTTTGTTTTTATCGAAAAGCAGAAAATAAACTGTACAAACAAAATTGACAACTCGACATGGTTCAAGTCAGATCGCCGTCCAACTCGGCTTCACATTCTATTACCCTCCCAGATTGCAGATTTCTTATCCCGTTTAATTTCAAAAGATAGTAAAATCTCTTTTTGTCAAATGGTTTTGTGTAAAAATCCGCTTACTGATCATCGGTGTGCAAGTGTTCAATCCGGATTAACTTTTTCCCGTGACAATCACGGATAAAGTGATGACGGATTTCAATGTGTTTAGTTTTAGAATGGTGAACCGGATTTTTAGTGATGTTAATAGCTGCTTCATTGTCCACATAGATCAGAGTATCTAAGAACTGCAAACCGAAATCACGCATCTGCTGTTGGATCCAAAGGATCTGCGAGCAACAGCTGGAGGCTGAAACGCATTCAACCTCGCATGTAGAGAGCGCTACTGCGGTTTGTTTCTTGCACTGCCAAGTGACGAGTCGAGTTCCGAAGAACTGACACCCAGCAGTGGTGGACTTTGCGTTTTGCTTGCGGCTTCCAAAGTCAGAATCAGCGAAACCAGATAAAGAAAAGTCACCCGATCGAGGATACCACAAGCCGATGCTTGGGCAGCCTTTCAAATACCGAAAGATACGTTTCACAATGGTCAGGTGTGACTGCTTTGGATTCGACTGATATCTGGCACAGAGGCATGTCGGATACATGATGTCTGGACGGGAAGCCGTGAGATACATCAGAGATCCAATGATTGATCGGTACAATGTCTCGTCCATTTTCACACCATTTTCGTCTTGTAAGACCCCAAAATCTGGGTGTCTCACAGTTGGGACATCATTGCATAAATAATCCAAACACTTGAAAATTTTAATTATTAAAATTTCCTTAAAAAAAAAAACTACGCAGCGGAAAACGTTTAAGTCAAATTACCAAAACATAGGAAGCATCCAAACTAAAAATACAAAACTTTAATGTTAAAGATTTATTAAAGCGGCGTCTTCAACTAGGGAGACCAATGTCAATGCCGGGTAGCTTCGTGCAACATCCAAGTGGTCTCGCGCTCATATGTCTAACCTGAAATCAAACTAACGTGCATGCAAAAGTCAGCTACGCTGAGTGAGTTCAAGTTTATAATTTAACAAATAAAAACCTGTAAACATCTTCATCATCGAAATAAATAAATATATTTATTTAATCCTCAAAATTTAAAATTCATCTTTTAATGAGTCAAGCACACAACACAGATCTCCTCACCTTAAATCCCAAACACAAAGTAGGGGATAAAGGAATTTTTCATCTCCTCTTGCCTCAAGGGCAGATAAACTGCTAGGGGACTTCCTCGTGCCCCAAGGACAGATAAAATGTTAGGGGACTCCCTCTTGCCCCAATGACAGATAAACTGTTAGGGGACATCCTCTGTTCGACCTGGTTGTGGCATGACCCAACACATCACACGCAAGCACATAAAAGGGCAAGCAAATAATCCTCATGTATAGTTGGTATGTAAATACAAATAAACTATACAACTTCATAAAAAAAAAGTGTTCATCCAAGTAATACATCTAACATGCATGTTAGCCCTAAACTTTGAAAAAGTTTAAAAAGGGCATCATAAACTTACATACAAATACATACGAGTGTGTACATATATACTTCAACCATCGTACGTATACCTTCATACCTACACACCTCCTAAATATATATACCTCTTCACCTCAAAAACTCGAGTATGTGTATATTTATAAATAGTTATATATATAAATATGTCTCTATATAGATTTATTTTGTTATATATATGAAAGCATATAAAAATATAAGTATCACACCGGTGGGTATAAAAAAAAAATATAACCCTACTCGCGTTTTATGCTAAAAAAAAATAAACGAGTAAAAATGAATTTTATACAATCGTAACAAGACCTTCACAACTTCCATATAAAAATAATTATACTAGTTTAGAATGCACATTAGCCCAAAAGACTTAAAAACATTTAAAAGAGTGGGCTTAAGAACTCACCTCGACAAAGAGCACGGACCACAAAAGCTAGAGAAGCAAGTGAAGGCGCGAATCATAGGATGGCGTCAACAATCCGTTTCTTTAAAGTGTGAGAGCCTTTAAACACATGCCCTCAAATTAGCATCATCATACAACACCCATAACCTAGATAAATACCCTATCCTAACCATTTATGTATTACCATGCATCCATATTCCCACCATCTACATACTAGAATATATATTATAAAATTCCAAAGTCGGCCCATTAATCCCAAACACGTTAATACTGCCCACGCTACCTATCATCATCATCTTACATATGTCACCTTTTGTACTTCAAGTACCAAACCCCACATTAAGCTTTCATAACATAACGAACCCATCACCAACCTCAATTTACCCATGCATACCATGTTTCTTTATTAGACAAATTTGAACCTTCATGAAAGTGTCAAATTAAATAATGTAGTAAAGTATTAATATGATTCTCTAGTCAACGCTCACTTCATTATCGATCTTGTAAATGAATTCTCACATTCTGATATCATATTTACATGCAAACATCCATATAGCCATGCTATTGTCAACACCATCATCAATATTAATTCATGCAAATCCTAGCTTCATGACAATCACGCATCACCATCATCTAAATAACTACCTCTCAAACCCATGTGAAATATTGCTATTGTGTCATCACCATGAAACCACCACCGAAAGCCACAACATAACATGTAACGATCTCTGTTCACTTTTGTCATGTCGGGTACACCACTACTGAAGTTACCGAATGTCACCATTGTTAACCCGCGCCTCCATCCTAGATTCCTTGCCATACGACTCCACCATTATCATCACCAGACACCACCAACCTCACCAATACCACCCACGACAACGTCATCAACCACCGCTATCACTGTCGTTGACACCATAACCAATCACCCCGCCATCGCACCCGACCCCTTCTCGTCATCACCTTCACAACCCACCGTCAACACCGTACATCACCGCCTATTCACTTCCATCATCCTCATGGTATGCCATCACTACCACCGCTCGTTACCATCGCCGTCGTCACCTAATTGCCAACCACCATCATCGCATATCTTATTTCGATCACCACCGCAGCCACTATATAACCCGAACCGGATTCACAATCATTATACTGTTTCACGACCACCCGGAATCGCCGTCAAGAACACAACCGGTCTTCTTCTACACGACGATTTCGGTACCTGCAAATCCTAATGAACGTCAAACACATACATAACTATCTTGTTTGAAAGCCGACCTAACCGACATTTAAATAACAAGATCATACCTCGTATCAATGGAAGGGAACAAAAACAACTCAGCATATGCTTCTTTTTCTTCACGGCGCCGTCACAACGGCTATTGTCTAAGAATGGTGGAGTTTTGATAATAGGGTTTGCTTACATGGAGGTTTAAATAGAAAATTTACACTATGCTCCCTCAAATCTTTTCGATATCACTTGTTGCTTCTTAATAAAACAAGGTTTCGTGTTATACACTTTGCACCCTCCAAGTTATTATCTTGGTGCAGTTGTGTCCCAGAGCTAACGCGTCATCGCTTTTCATTTTTTTATCTCTAAATTATATACGCAAACTTAACAATCACATAAGCGAGAATTCCGGGCGTTACAAGTCTACCCCCCTTAAAAAAGGATTCGTCCTCCTCGAATCCCGTTTGTCAAGAACCAACGTAACCACAGTGCCATCGCCTTAGTTCCACATCCCTTAGTGACACCCAATCACCACAGTAAATGTCATCAACGTCGCCTCATTCTACAATCCGATTCCATACATGGTTGTTAACGTAATCTTCTGCATCATCCGCTTTCAACTTTAAGCCTTGTACCACTAGCCTATACATTCCTCATACTAATTTTGTTTAGCTCCGTACTAGCTATGAAACTCCACCTGGCGATTCACATCTATCCTAACTTGTCACTATAGATTGACCTTCCACCCTTTCTTAACGCGGTCACCTTCACTAGAAGGTTCCATTAATAGCAACTATCATCTTGTCATCACCCATATCAACACCAGTGCAATCATCTATCTTGTCATTGATAACCTCGTCTATACCGTCAAATCCCATAGCTATCATCAACTCGTCGACATACATGCCATGTCCCACTAGTAACTTCAATAATCACATCAATCAGACGAGCATAGCTAACAAAATTTCCAGTGCTTCTCAATTCATCGTCATTGTCTATCAGATCTAAAAGTAGGGCATGTCACATCCCCAATCGATCTTAAAATCATTGAAGCACAATGATTGTCGGAAACTCATGCATCATCTATCAATCTTCTACCTAGGTAGAACACCCCCTTCTACCCCAGCTGATGATCTCAAGGGTTTGTCCATAATTTATTATGTATCTGCATATGTAGACACAAGATCTACTATCCAAATCATCAGCATCGTCGCCTTTGGGAATGAAACCTACAACTCCTTTTTATTTTTATATTAATCCTGTAGTTCAGCTTTCACAGTCTTCCTTCAACTTTAGTTGTCTCCTCCCACTCAAGCATCCAAGGCATCCCAATTCTCCAGGGGTCGACCAAATCTCTCCCAAGAAGTGTTTCCTTTAGTCGTTACCCCACATCTTTATTGCATGTTGAATCTCTAAGCATCGTTGTCATCATCCTTCTGTTACTGTTGTCATGTTGGTCCGACGTGCAAGCAAATATGCACGCCGCATTGACTCTGTAACTCAGATTAGGTCCACACATCCTACCGCCAAAGCAACACACGAAAACATTGCATAGAAGAACACCATCAAGAACAAAAAAAAGTGTATAACACCTTACGTCTTAGCTATATACGATCCCGTCACTAAGACACTCATCGCAATAGAAAAACAATTTCTTGAATTCAATTTCTTTCATCTTACCTTTAGGCATACTACATTATTTAATGCATGTCTTGAAGAAGAACATTTATAAAAGAATATCATGCCTCATAGCATTCTAAGCAACGAAATGCATAACACTTGCAAAGTGGTCAGTGTAGTAACTGACCTTGTACATCGCTCATTCTAGTTCTAATCCCGGGAAAATACGTACCATAAGGGTTCAAACGGTCGTACCCCTCATAGGTCGTACCAATCAGTACACTAGACACCATACCGAGGTTAGACACATCTACACATTTTCTATAGGTTACATTAAAGTAACCGTACACATAACATCATCATGAACATTCATACATGCGCAAAGCGCCATCTAGACCATAAGTACAGAGAAATTTAGGTCTATACTAGTCTATTCACATAAATTGGTCGATAATGACCACTATACCCCAACAAAGATCATGCTAATACAAATTCAAGCTATTGCCACATGGCCACGTATAGCTACACATAATCCAACAACAACCACACATATACACACAAACATCTAAATTATTGAATGCATGTAGCAAGAAACCTTGTATAGAAGCATAACGCTAACACAAACCCATGACTAACAACCCATCCAAGGCAAACCATTCGCATGATTCATTACAAGCCATCATCCAGAATACCAGAAGTGACAATAGACAGCCAACAACGTTGATCAAGTGTTATCGGATGTCCGTGTCACCGCAGACGTTCTAAACATTTCCCGTCATGGTCACACTAGTGTTTTACAATCAATGTAACGCACATAGACACTCAAGAAAAACATCCTACCATACCTCAAGCATAAATACATTAACATCCTATCTGATGAATCAGAAAATTAACTATACAAGGGAGGCATCTTGTCCTACCTCCAAAACACAAGGGCATTAACATTCAATTTACCGTATGGTGCAATTAAACACTCAATGAGAAATATCAATGCATACATCAAAGCATGAAGGTACTAGAATTCTACCTAACACATCATGCCCTTAGGCATTCGAAGGAAAAACATCCTAACATACCACAAAATGTAAAGAAATTAACATTCCATCTAGCACGTCTAGTGATTAAAGAAAACATCAATTCCATCCCACCCCCACCCCTGAGCGTAAGGCATTAACATTCCATCTAACTTATTATACCTTTAGGCACTCAATAGTAAAATTTCCAAACTAATCATATTATAGCATCAACTTCCCACCTATCCCATCAACTCGTTAAGCATCAATGGAAAAAAAAAACTCTAAACAAACTTCAATATAGAATAGAGTACCTCTTGGCGTGCGACTACCCGTATTGGCATTTCTAGCTTTGATCCCATTCTCAGTTCAAGTCCAGGCATTAAGGGATGCCCGAATCTCTCGAACTATAGCTCTGATACCAACTTGAAAGACCCCAAAATCCGGGTGTCTCACAGTTGGGACATCATTGCATAAATAATCCAAACACTTGAAATTTTTAACTATTAAAATTTCCTTCATAAAAAAAACTACGTAGTGGAAAACGTTTAAGTCAAATTAACAAAACATAGGAAGCATCCAAACTAAAAATACAAAACTTTAATGTTAAAAATTTATTAAAGCGGCGTCTTCAACTAGGGATACCAATGTCAATGCCGGGTAGCTTCGTGCAACATCCAAGTGGTCTCGCAATCATATGTCTAACCTGAAATCAAACTAACGTGCATGCAAAAGTCAGCTACGCTGAGTGAGTTCAAGTTTATAAATTAACAAATAAAAACCTGTAAACATCTTCATCATCGAAATAAATAAATATATTTATTTTATCCTCAAAATTTAAACTTCATCTTTTAATGAGTCAAGCACACAACACAGATCTCCTCACCTTAAATCCCAAACACAAAGTAGGGGATAAAGGAATTTTTCATCTCCTCTTGCCTCAAGGGCAGATAAACTGCTAGGGGACTTCCTCGTGCCCCAAGGACAGATAAAATGTTAGGGGACTTCATCTTGCCCCAATGACAGATAAACTGTTAGGGGACTTCCTCTGTTCGACCTGGTTGTGGCATGACCCAACACATCACACGCAAGCACATAAAAGGACAAGCAAATAATCCTCATGTATAGTTGGTATGTAAATACAAATAAACTATACAACTTCATAAAAAAAAAGTGTTCATCCAAGTAATACATCTAACATGCATGTTAGCCCTAAACTTTGAAAAAGTTTAAAAAGGGCATCATAAACTTACATACAAATACATACGAGTGTGTACATATATACTTCAACCATCGTACGTATACCTTCGTACCTACACGCCTCCTAAATATATATACCTCTTCACCTCAAAAACTCGAGTATGTGTATATTTATAAATAGTTATATATATAAATATGTCTCTATATAGATTTATTTTGTTATATATATGAAAGCATATAAAAATATAAGTATCACACCGGTGGGTATAAAAAAAATATAACCCTACTCGCGTTTTATGCTAAAAAAAAATAAACGAGTAAAAATGAATTTTATACAATCGTAACTAGAACTTCACAACTTCCATTATAAAAATAATTATACTAGTTTAGCATGCACATTAGCCCAAAAGACTTAAAAACATTTAAAAGAGTGGGCTCAAGAACTCACCTCGACAAAGAGCACGGACCACGAAAGCTAGAGAAGCAAGTGAAGGCGCGAATCATAGGATGGCGTCAACAATCCGTTTCTTTAAAGTGTGAGAGCCTTTAAACACATGCCCTCAAATTAGCATCTCATACAACACCCATAACCTAGATAAATACCCTATCCTAACCATTTATGTATTACCCTGCATCCATATTCCCACCATCTACATACTAGAATATATATTATAAAATCCCAAAGTCGGCCCATTAATCCCAAACACGTTAATACTGCCCACGCTACCTATCATCATCATCTTACATATGTCACCTTTTGTACTTCAAGTACCAAACCCCACATTAAGCTTTCATAACATAACGAACCCATCACCAACCTCAATTTACCCATGCATACCATGTTTCTTTATTAGACAAATTTGAACCTTCATGAAAGTGTCAAATTAAATAATGTAGTAAAGTATTAATATGATTCTCTAGTCAACACTCACTTCATCATCGATCTTGTAAATGAATTCTCACATTCTGATATCATATTTACATGCAAACATCCATATAGCCATGCTATTGTCAACACCATCATCAATATTAATTCATGCAAATCCTAGCTTCATGACAATCACGCATCACCATCATCTAAATAACTACCTCTCAAACCCATGTGAAACATTGCTATTGTGTCATCACCATGAAACCACCACCGAAAGCCACAACATAACATGTAACGATCTCTGTTCACTTTTGTCATGTCGGGTACACCACTACTGAAGTTACCGAATGTCACCATTGTTAACCCGCGCCTCCATCCTAGATTCCTTGCCATACGACTCCACCATTATCATCACCAGACACCACCAACCTCACCAATACCACCCACGACAACGTCATCAACCACCGCTATCACTGTCGTTGACACCATAACCAATCACCCCGCCATCGCACCCGACACCGCCCCTTCTCGTCATCACCTTCACAACCCACCGTCAACACCGTACATCACCACCGTACATCACCACCTATTCACTTCCATCATCCTCATGGTATGCCATCACTACCATCGCTCGTTACCATCGCCGTCGTCACCTAATTGCCAACCACCATCATCGCATATCTTATTTCGATCACCACCGCAGCCACTATATAACCCGAACCGGATTCACAATCATTATACTGTTTCACGACCACCCGGAATCACCGTCAAGAACACAACCGGTCTTCTTCTACACGACGATTTCGGTACCGGCAAATCCTAATGAACGTCAAACACATACATAACTATCTTGTTTGAAAGCCGACCTAACCGACATTTAAATAACAAGATCATACCTCGTACCAATAGAAGGGAACAAAAACAACTCAGCATATGCTTCTTTTTCTTCACGGCGCCGTCACAACGGCTATTGTCTAAGAATGCTGAAGTTTTGATAATAGGGTTTGCTTACATGGAGGTTTAAATAGAAAATTTACACTATGCTCCCTCAAATCTTTTCGATATCACTTGTTGCTCCTTAATAAAACAAGGTTTCATGTTATACACTTTGCACCCTCCAAGTTATTATCTTGGTGCAGTTGTGTCCCGGAGCTAACGCGTCATCGCTTTTCGTTTTTTTATCTCTAAATTATATACGCAAACTTAACAATAACATAAGCTAGAATTCCAGGCGTTACACGTCTGGACAAATCCCGTGATTATGTGCAAGGGGGGTTGATGCAGGACTGCAATCTGTCATATCAAACTTGTCAAGCACGTCCTTCACATACTTCGTTTGGTGAATGAAGATTCCATCGGGTATTTGCTCCACCTGCAGCCCGAGGAAGAACTTCATCTCCCACATCGAACTCATCTTAAACTTTTTCTTCATCACTTTCTCAAATTCTTTGCACAGGTCGTCGTTGGTGGAATCGAAAATGATATCGTCAACATAAATCTGCACGATCAACAAATGTCCTGCCTCTTCCCTGGTGAACAAAGTGCTATCTACTGTCCCTCTTGTGAACCCGTTGGCCAACAAGTATTGGGAAAGCGTCTCGTACCAGGCTCTCGGGGCCTGGTGAAGTCCGTAAAGCACTTTGTCCAGTAGATACACCTTGTTTTTGTGTAGTGGATCTGTGAACCCCGGAGGTTGTCCCACATACACTTCCTCTTTGATATTTCCATAAAGGAAGGCAGATTTGACGTCCAGCTGGTACACTTTAAAATCTTTCCATGATGCGAAGGCTAGAAAGATCCAAATTGCCTCGAGTCTGGCAACTGGCGCGTAGACTTCATCGTAGTCTATGCCTTTTTGTTGACTAAAGCCTTGTACCACTAGTCGCGCTTTGTTTCTCACCACGACACCTCTATCATCTCGTTTGCACTTAAAAACCCACTTTGTTTTGATTAACTTCTGGTTCTGTGGCAGATCTGTGACAACCCTCACCAAACCAGGTATCTGTACGAATTAATTAGTATTTAATTACTGCTCAATTACTGTGCTTGCTTACAGTGGTAAATAAACTTCTACATGATTTCTGAAATATGTATAACCATGCCTCATACTCTATTTGCTGTTACTCTATTATTTACATACAGAACTTTAGTGACAACCTTGATGCACAAAAGCACAGTAGCACAATAAACGGATAACCCATTTAACACGCTGATATAGCCAGCACCAGGCAGACACTGCCTCTAAGGCCTGTATGACCCAGAGATAGTTTACTACACCTGTAGAGAGTGTAGGGAAGTGAGGATTGTAGAACTGCGTCACTAGGTGATAATTACAGTGACCGGATGTGCCTAAAACGTACTTTAAGTACAAAATTCAGCACCTTAAATAAAAATTCAGCATTAAGCTAACTAATAAAGTGCCAAAACATGAGGAAAATATTACTAGACACTTTCCAAAGTGTCGGGAATAAATTGTGTCACTAAAAATAATAATAACGACACTCTAAAGCTTTGTTAAGCACTTTAACGGATCACTATCCAACCGAACAACCGGACTTTATCCGGAACATAGAAATATTGTCATTAACATTGTTTTTCTTTTTCTGAGCCAGTTAGGGTCCCCGAATACCCTAACACCCATTACAACTTACTACATGTTAGTAACTAAGTTAACCTCCTAATTAACTAACTAATGTCTAACTATCTAGTTGAAATGGAACCATAACCCCCCCCCCCTTGAACCGAAATCGTCCCATAGGGGACAAACACTTACAAGACTTGATTATTTTAATCCCAATGTTTAAAATCTAGTTGACACAATTTCCTTTGGTTAATAACAATATTTGGTTTATAAATAGCACCTAGAGGTTAATCATTTCTCATAAACCACTAAACAAAATTCAACACTTCTCTCTCCCTCTCTTGAACTTTCGGCCAAGAACCACCCACCCCCATCCATCATTTTTCGATTTCATTCAAGCCATTCCAAGCACATACAAGGGTTAAGGATCGCGTATAAGGAACCTCGGTGCACTCGGATTGCGAAGGACCTCACTACATTGCTTTTATCCACTCGATTTCCGACTAGTTTCTTCCCTAGCCTCGAGCTAGTAGTAAGTGACTCTAAACGCCTTCTTGATCTAATCTAAAGTGGTTAAAATGAACTTTGTCGGTTAAAAATCATGAACATACAAGATTACATGCTAAAAGTTTACTAAAATGATAAACATATTGGATAAAAACAATAGAGTTGTGTAAAACTTGTAAGACTTGTTTTCTTGTGATTATTTAGTGTTGATCTATGCTAGTAGTAGCTCGGATCGTCATCTAACCCGACTAAGTCATGTCCATGAAACATGACCTAGAATATGTTAAAGTACAAAAGAGGTTAAATGATGAACACTACTACATATGAAACATGAACTTGTGTAAAGACAATCTTTCTTACGAAATAGACTTGTAAACTAGTAGATCTACGGATCTACAAGTGGTATTTTCAAAGGACCAAGCGTCAAAAGAAATCATATTTTCTAAACCGGGTTTTACATGAACAAGAGTGATTTTTGTAAACACACAAGTATGTAGACATTTTGTGTAACACAAAGTTTCGACAAAAGAACTATTTTTGAAGTATTTGACAAGAAATTGTAAAGATGTAACTTCTTTAAAAACAAGACTCCTAAGAAACCAAGTTGATTTATCCAAAGATTCACTAAAAGTAATGGAAAGTTACTACATAGTTTAGATAAACCGCAAGTTCATGTATTTTTGCGATTTATATCTATTTTGACTACTTTGATGGTTTGAATATTGTTTATTGTTGATTGAGAAAATTGTCGATTTGAATTTTAAAAGAAAATGATACGCTTGAAAACGTGGCCACCTCCAGTTATAGGGGAAACTCTGGCGAAATTTTTCTAAAAACCTAACACTTGCAAATATTTTCATCACAAGTGTTATAAATATATTTCTAACTTGTTTGCAAAAATGTAAATTTCACCACGATTTTATTTACAAAACTTTTTAAGTGTCGGAGGTGGGATTTTCACAAAACAAAACTTGCTAAAATATATATATTTAGAATATATATTTTCATAACAACACTTGCGTAATTTTTGTGATTATTTTGCAAACTATCTAAATATTATTTTTAGAGTAAAAATAATATTACCGAATGTTAACAACTCCAAAATAATACGAACGCCTTCACAATAAATATTAAGCTACAACGGTATTATTAATACCACCCGATCTTTAACCGTAACTTACGCATTTTCGGAAAAATACTAGTGAACGCGTATTTTGACAAAGGTATTATTTTGGGAAAAATTTTATGGATTAAATATAATATTTTTGGGAAAAATATTTATATTTTGGAAGTAAAGTATTTTGATAAATGAAATAAAATATATTTTATTAAGTGAGACTTAATAATATATTTCGAAGATACAGAAACGCACATGTATAAACCCCCCCCCCATCCTTGGGAAGGAATATATTTACCAAATAATTACGAAGTGTAAACACGAAATAGTTGTTAGGATCGGAGGCTGTCTATGATTGTGTTTGTTTGCATAAAACGAATAAGTGCAGCGGAAATGAGTAGCAAACTTTTTAAACACAAACAAAGGAAAGTGTAGATTGATAAACAATTGATTTTCATTGAGTCAAAAGATTTACATAAAAGCAAAAGATTACAGTGCAGGCTTACAATCTAAACTCCCCCTCAGCCTGATACACCAGAGTTGGTTGCACAAGATGAAAGGATGAATTGAGGAGAAAAACTCACTCAAAACGATCAAGTGTAACAGTACAGAGTACTGTCATACTTATAGGCAAACAAACTACTGATATGCTTCAGCTGACGTCACCATGATAGTGACATCTAACGACCTAACAAACTATAAATATTGTTCTATACAAACTACTGTTATGTAACATCTGATAATCACTAAAGTACAAAACATAAGGAAACTACTGCTTCACGTTCCACTGTTGTAGCCTTAGCACAGATGTTGAGTCTTCAGTGCATTCTTCAAAGGTGATCAGTCTTTGAGAGGGCAGTGCTTGAATCTTCAGCAGTACTTAGGATACGGCAGTAGATAGAGCAACAGAGTTTGTCTTCAGCAGTTGTTAGATAATCATCAGAGTTTGGTTTATCAGTTGTTGTATTTGAGCAGCACTTCAAGATTCATCAGTTGTTGGATAACCACTGTCAAGGGGAAAGATTAGAGCAAACTGCTGCTTATTAAGTGTCCACTGATGGGATCCGGTTTTGGCTTTACATTATCTGTTCCTCTGTTAGGGTTCAATCCCAACAATCTCCCCCTGGAACAGATAATGCTAAAACCCTTCCTTATTCAGGACCTTTATTACTCATCAAGAGTGCCTTAGCTTGTTCTTTGAATTCAGCTTCAAATTCTTTGGCACTCTGGTCATCTTCATCCCTGCACAGTGAAAGCTCAAGGAGATCCTGCAAATCTTGAACACAAAGGCCTAGTGCTTCTTTCCTTGATATATGCTTCACCTCACCATTGGCTCTGACCAAAGTCAATACGTGGGTCTTTTGATCAGACATCCACTTTAGTATTTTAAAGCCTAATGGGTTTCTTGGGAGAGATTTATTTCCTGATGAGTTGAGAGATGATGGCCTTGAAAACACATGCAAACTATCAGACATTCTTTTGAGGGCTTCTTCAATGACATTGTTTGCTGCAGCTATGTCATCTGCAGTTTCTTGTTTAATGAGTTCTTGCCTGTCAATCTCTGAAGTATTTGTTGCAGTGTTTGGTGATGCAGATTTGTTTAATGCCTTTTCAAACAGGCTTTGAAGCTTTGTTGAGTTGCCTTCTTTCAGACCCATTTTTATGATGATGTCTTTGAAGTACTCTGCTTCTTTTTCTTTAACCTCTGCCTCAGTCAGCTGTTGTAGTGTAAGGTTGTCTGCTGTTTTCAACACTGTTTTGAGGTTGTCTATCTGCTGTTCAAGTTTCAACATTTGTTCTCATTTCTGTGCACCCCTTGATTCATCAGTTTTTCTATTCTTCAGCCTTTCATAGGCTTCATCTGTTTGCTGCCTAGACCACTTTGATATGGCTTCAGCAGTGTCTATCTTGGCATCCACCAACTCCCTTTTCTTTCTTTTATACTCAACAGTGAGATCAGCAATGAGCCTTTTGTACTTACTCCAGTTTGGAGCAGTTTTCTTCTTTGAAGGGTCATTTTTGACTTTTTGGATCCTTTCAGCCTCATGCTTCAAAGCTATTAAAGGCCATTCTTTAAACTGAGATTCTTCAGCAGAATAGAACTTTTCTTTCATGATGAAGGCTAGAAGTTGTTTTCTCAATCTCTTCTTTTAATCAGCCTTTTCCTTTTCTAGCTCTTGAGCAAATTCTTCCATCTGCTTAACCTTTGCAAGGTAGAACTCCAGTCTATTAGCAATGCCTACTTCGCTTAGCCTTTCTTTTTCACTGTCAACTTTAGCTTTAACTTTAGCTTGCCTAGCCTTTAACTTGAGATAATCAGTTATATCTTCTGGAGCTATGTAGCCAATGAGTGAGGAGAATTTTCTTTTTGAAGGATCTGTTTCTGTATAAAACTGCCATCTCATTTTTGATGGCATCAAGCTCTAGGTGATATTTTTCAGCATTTGGCTGATGTATCCCTTCATCGGCAGTAATAGGCTTTCTTTTTCTGCTTAAGAGCCTTGGTTGGGATATAGGAAAGGATAGAGCAGTGGTGGATGGTTGATTAACAATTGTTGAAACAACTGGTGTCTCAACTTCTGCTGTCATTACAACTGCTGATGTGTCAGCAGATGTCTTCTGCTTTTGAGCAGGGAATGAAGTATGTGATGGTGGTGATGGTGGTGGTGACTCATCATCAGGAATGAAAACCCTTCTCCTTTTTAATGGAGGAGAGGCTGATGATGTTTTGGGTGGATCAGTGGTTTGTGATTGTGACTGACTGACAGTGGTTGAAACAACTGGCATTTCAACCACTGTTGTCATTACAACAGATGTTATAACATCTGCTGTCTTCTGCTTTATGGCAGGAGGCAGTGGTGGTGATGTGATTGTAGATGATGATAGTGATGGTTTTTGTGTTATAGACACAGATGGTGATGGAGATGGAACAGTAGTTGTGGTGGTGTGTGTTGAAATAGTAGTTGTGTGTGTTGGAGGTGTGTGTGTTGATGAGATGGCAGCTGTTTGGCTACTGACAGCAGTTTTTGTAACTACTGTTGTATCAGCTGTTGAAGTTTTTGTGGTTTTGGGTTTTTCTGGTTCAAAGTATATCCCATCTTCTATACCTTTCTTTTTCAGCTTGGTTTTCTCCCCCTTTTTGGCATTATCTGCCAAGGGTGTATCCATGAAGAAAATGGTAGATGGGCCTTTCTCCCTTTGAGCATTCTGTTGTATGCTGGCCTTTATAGCCTTGATGTCTGCTTGAGTGTCTTTGAACCGAGACTCCACCATGTTGGTCAGCATTTGTACTTGATTTGCGTGCTGTTTAGCAGCCAATTGTTGCTGATGTTCAAGCAGTGGTTGGAGAATATTCCATAGCTCATTTGCAGCAAATGCTTGTGGAGCAGGTGCTTGAGCAGGAGGAGCAGAAGATTGGGCTATTTGAGCTTCTAACAGCTGCTGCACCATATCTTTTATTTCTACAACTGTAGATTCCAGATTTTCAACTCTGGCCGTCAATTCGTTGTATCTTGAATCATCACCTGATTTAACAGGATCATCTGAATCCCCACCAGTGGTGGTTGTATCAATGTGTGACTTAGAAGCTGTTGCCCAAAAGTCATCCATTAATGCCCCTTTTTCTTGGTACTGGGGACTTCTTTCTTCAGCAACCGATAAACCTTTGATGTTACTAGCAGCTAAAGATAACTTACTGGTGGTTACCGATGTTGCCATGGAAGAAATTTCCTTCAAGGGAGTCTTAGTTATGTAACAACTGTCCAACTGAAGATCTGTTGATCCATCAGTTGTAGTTGCTGCTCCACTTGAACTACCACCGAGAGTTACTTGTAACTCAGGGAGTGTAGCCTCCTCAACTGTTGCTTGGATAACAGAGGTATTAACATCAGACGCAGTCACTTGTGGAGGTATGCTCTCAGTAATGGGTGATTGAGAGGAACTGGTTTGTGTCTGTGCAATATCAACTGCATGCAACAGGGGTATTATTGATTTTGGCAATATGATTGGTGAGGGTATGGGTGTAGAAAGAGACATGTCCTTGGGATCAGGACTGTGGAAGATAGATCCGAGTGGACCTAGAGCTTCATATTGTGGTGTCCCTGTGCTTACAACTTGATCCTTTTGTGAGGATGCAAGAGGAGTTTGAGGCTGGGGTTGAGATCTTTCTACCAACTGCTGTGAGGAAGTAGCAGCAGTGGTTTCTGGTGACTTTTGTGTTGTCACTGGCAGTTGCTCTAGGATCTCATCTTCCAGAGTTGCCTTTGTTATGGGTTTGGTGGGTTTTCTGTATAGTTTTCTTTTGGTCTTTTTGGTGGTGGCAGGTGTGGATTTCAGAGCAGTGGGTATGCTACTCTGATCACCTGGAGCAGTGGGCTCAGCAATGGTTTCTATAGGGCCAATGGCAGTTTCTAAAATCTGCTCTGCCTCTTTTGTTTTTAATTTTATTGGTGCCATCATTCTTGAAAAAGTTTCTATTGTTAAACAGTTTATTTTGAATGAGACACCTTGTTTGGGCAATTCTGCTTCTTTCTCAACAAACTTTTGTTCAAAATAGTAACTTAGAAACCTCGGAAAGAGCAGAAATGCCTTATTATCAACGTTCTTTACCAAATCATCAAATATTTCCTGGGAGTAGTTATAGTTTTCATTGTTCAAGATTGCATACCCCAGGCATTGGATTTTTGTTGGTATCTCACTGAAGGACGTTGTTTTATTTGAAACACACATGAGCAGTGTGTGGAATAAAAATCTGGGTGCAGAAGGGAAGTAACCCTTTTGTAGGGTGTCCCTGTTTGGTTGTTCTGCATAGCCCCTTTTCATGAAATCCTTTACCAACTCGTCTTTTGTAAAAGAGGTTTTTCCATTTAAATCATCGAGTTTAAAGGTTTCAGAGATGGATTTTGGTGAGATGTTTACCTTCTTACCCTGTATCGAGGAGTTGATGGCGGCGATGATATCTCCTTGTTTTTCAAGGGTGGCATTTTTCCAGAACTCTCTCTGGGTGTCAAGGTAAATAGGCGCGTCTGCTGTTATCAAAGTTTTGTACTTTGATGCAGAAAGGATGTCAAGGATGGAATCGAAGGTGTGGTTATCGGTAGGTTTTGTGAGTATACCTACATAGTTGTGTGGAGATTTGTAGCGAATCTCCGGCGTTTCAGCAGCCATTTGAGTGGCATCTGCTGTTGTGGAAGAAGATGTTGGTTTTGATTTTGACTTCGATTTTGGTTTCGTCATTTTGGATGAAGAAGATCGAAGAAGTTTTTTTGAGTTATGAGAGGGAAACTGTTATGAGAAGAGAACTTTTGGAATTCACTTCGACAGTAAAACCCTGTTTGGATTTAATCAGGGTTTTATTTAGGGAAAAAGTAATTGCTGACGTGGCAGCGGTTATTTTGATCTGAAGGCTAAAAACTGACCACGTGTCAAACATCTGATGAGATGGTAAATGGTGGAAGACAGTTGTTTTAACAACTACTGATGGATCAAGTATCAGTAGTTACAACGGTAATAAAATGAAACAGTGGATGTATCAGTGGATGAAACAATGATTTTAAACATCAGTGTTTTTGAAGAGCAGAGGTTGACACATTAGCAGTGGATAGACTTTAGAGAGCAGATGTTAAAGCACAACAGCATTTTAGATACAACAGTGGTAAAATAATGAAGATTTCAACTCTTGACAAAAATGTTAGCATCTGCTTGTTCAGATGTAGAACTTGATTTTGCTTTGTGAAAGCACAGTATCTTATCTAACATCTGTTTGAGCATTTGAAATGCTATTCTTAACAAAATACATTTTAGATGTAAATTATCAAGATTAAATTGCCAGCAATTGTTTACAGGAATTTTTGTTCTAGGTTTTGCCAAGTGTCTATTATTTAGACAATGGTTTAGCATCCTAGATGATGAAGACATTTCTACATGAGCTTGCTCATTTTGTGTCTAATTACCTGAACTAGAGCATGAGTATCTCAGTAGTCTAAGTCAATTTATAATCAATTTATGATCAGTGAAAACCTAACTTGAGCTCAACCTGACCTTGGTATGTATGTCATTTCCTTTTGACCAGATTTAAGGATAGAATTTCACACAAAAATAAGGAAATTACATCCTGACCAGAGATGAGCTTTTACTATTAAAAATAAGTAAAAGAACAAAATATATTTCATAAAGGAATGAAATATATCTGGTTTTTATTTTTGAGGAAAACACCTTAACAAAAATCAAAGGAAGTTTTGAAAATAATCAAAAGGATCCGACAATTTTCCAGTAAAATCATGATCATATCATTCTCAAGTTATTTTGACCATTGTTTGGGTCAATTTCTTGTCAATTGATTGTAAATTCTTTTTAATCACCATCACTGAAGATGCTATTGTTACCAGAATAATTCCTGTATTGATGAATGCACACAGTTGCATAATGACCACTGATGATCTAATTTGAACCTCAAGAGTGTTTTATGCTTATACTCTTTTGCTTTTGATTTCAAAAGTTTGAGATAGCCACACTTTAAGATTTGTTCATTTTCCTTTTCCCTTTATACCCTGTTTATTCATATGTTCAGAAATACTCACTAGGAGATTATATTTTGAACATACTTTGTCCATAATCGTTTTGAAGCAATGTTTTGAGAGATCTGACCATGTTTGAGCATGTTTTATTACAGATCTCACATTATTTATGATTAGGACTGTTTTGACATCTTATTTTCTCAATGTGTTTTTGACAAAGTTGATTTGATCCTTTTGAAGGTACTCAACCTGCCTTAGAGCACATGAGAAATTTTGACCAAAGCTTTATTCCCTCTTTTCTTTTTCAGCAGTATTCCAGTGTTTTAGATGAACACAAGTTTTGCTGAACTGAGGTACATACTTTAGTTGTTTATTGAAAACATCACAAATATCAAAACAACAATTGAAATCAATTTTGAAAGCATCGAACGATCCCATAATTTATCAGATATTTTACTGATCTACAAACTATGAGTGACATATGCATGAAAACACTTGTTGTGTGAGATTTGTGTGTCATATGACATCTTGGTTGATTTTCAGAGTATTTGAATATTCATTTAACCAGATTCACTCGTTACTCTGTTTTTCAACTGAATACAACCAACCTTAGTATCAATGAATTTTGAGCTGAACTGTTATGTCAAATTGATTGTAAGATCGAATTTGACTGTCCAAGCTCTGATACCAATTGTTAGGATCGGAGGCTGTCTGCGATTGTGTTTGTTTGCATAAAACGAATAAGTGCAGCGGAAATGAGTAGCAAACTTTTTAAACACAAACAAAGGAAAGTGTAGATTGATAAACAATTGCTTTTCATTGAGTCAAAAGATTTACATAAAAGCAAAAGATTACAGTGCAGGCTTACAATCTAAACTCCCCCTCAGCCTGATACACCAGAGTTGGTTGCACAAGATGAAAGGATGAATTGAGGAGAAAAACTCACTCAAAACGATCAAGTGTAACAGTACAGAGTACTGTCATACTTATAGGCAAACCAAACTACAGATATGCTTCAGCTGACGTCACCATGATAGTGACATCTAACGACCTAACAAACTATAAATACTGTTCTATGCAAACTACTGTTATGTAACATCTGATAATCACTAAAGTACAAAACATAAGGAAACTACTGCTTCACGTTCCACTGTTGTAGCCTTAGCACAGATGTTGAGTCTTCAGTGCTTTCTTCAAAGGTGATCAGTCTTTGAGAGGGCAGTGCTTGAATCTTCAGCAGTACTTAGGAGACGGCAGTAGATAGAGCAACAGAGTTTGTCTTCAGCAGTTGTTAGATAATCATCAGAGTGTGGTTTATCAGTTGTTGTATTTGAGCAGCACTTCAAGATTCATCAGTTGTTGGATAACCACTGTCAAGGGGAAAGATTAGAGCAAACTGCTGCTTATTAAGTGTCCACTGATGGGATCCGGTTTTGGCTTTACATTATCTGTTCCTCTGTTAGGGTTCAATCCCAACAATAGTTGCCTAACTATTTCCCAAAGACATTAACCCTTAAACTAAGGCACGGCCGTCCGTCTAATAGAAGTTAGTACGTGTAGGTCGTCGCACAGCAGATTGACCAGGAGATTTCTTGTTAGAGACACACCACTGTGAGTTTATGTCCCCCTTTTCTCTTAACTGTTTTCAGTTTTCTAAACCGCGGGGGTAAAATACATGTTACTATGATTACAAGTACTTTTTACATGGTATGGATAGCGTAAGGAGGGTTATTATTTAGATCATGTGAGTGGGTAGGCACAACTTAAGGCCATTAATCCTCATAGTAGGACCGAGGGACAGTAGCGGTAGATCTATCTGGGTGTAGCGAGCCCAGCCCCAGGCCCAGCGTAACGGACCTCGGGGTGACTTTGTACCCATCGCAAAATATGCTAGGCTTGAGTCTTCCTACAGCACTTCACACATATCAATGGCCTTGCAAACCATTGGTGATCTCTTTTTCCTTATTTGCTACATACCAGGATTTTATACTTACAAAGGTTTTACTTACTCACTACACATGAACTTGCTCAACAATTTTTGTTGATTTTTCCAACTTACATGTATTTCAGGTAATTAAGGATCTGGCATGGTATGCTACGTTTTTCACGCTGCATAAGAGAAATAAGGTCATCCAAGTTTTGGGGTCGTGGCTCTTGCCTGGACGAGCCACAGTTCTTAAACTACGTCTGCTTTATGTTTGTGGTTATAAATTCTGAACAATGTTTTTATGTTATTAGGTTGTAATCTCCGTTGCATGTGTCAGCACTTTAAAACAATGTTGTGGTACTTTTATTTTGAAACTTAAATCAATGGATGATCTGCATGGTTTTATTTTCATATAGCTTTGTTATGATTAAGCTATGGTATTAAGAAGTCACACCAAATTAACCCACGCTTCCGCAAAGCCAGGGTGTGACAGCTTTGTATCAGAGCTCTAATCATAGCGAACTAGGATTCTTTCTCGAGTCTAGACTATGATCACTAGGGCTCTCACGAAAACATTTTTACACTGCATACCACTTAAGTCCAGATCCAAAACGTTTTTACAAAAAAATGTTGAGCACATTTTATTTAATAGTTATGGGCTCAGTCTGGGAGGCTGAGGCTCGGTCTGGGAGGCCGAGGCTCGGTCTGGGAGACCGAGGTAGTTGTCTAGTGGGACTAGGAAGAGCAGTCTGGGGGGCTGGGAGGCTAGTGGGACTTGGAAGAGCAGTCTGGGAGGCTGGGAGGCTAGTGGGACTAGGAAGATCAGTCTGGGAGGCTGGGAGGCTAGTGGGACTAGGAGAACTATTTGATTGCTTATTGGTGACTAATGTGTTTATTTGACTATGTGATTGAGTAATTGTGCATATGCGTGTTTGTATTACAGACGACCTGCCTTCATCCGGCCTTGGAGAGTCGGACACCACTGACCCTATGCCCATAGTATCAGACGACATAGACTCATCAGAGCACGAGGTGTATACCTCAGATACTACCAGCACGTAAGATGATGATTTCCAGCCATTTGCGCTGCCCGATGTCGTGGCTGAGCCCGCTGATAGCCCTATCGCTGGGGATTCACCGCTCGCGGTGATCCCTGCCCCTGTACCCCTTGCCGCTTACCCTATTGTTGATATGCCCCTTGACGTAGGCGCTGACGACGACGTCGACTTGTTTGATGAGGACCCACTCAAGGATGACATGGAGGGCGAGGCCCTTATTGCTGTCGGTGATCTCCTACTTCTCGCTGATGCTCCCGCGGAGGAGGCACCCATCCATTCACCTGTCCCAGATTCCTTGGAGTCTGTAGCATCTGCACCCTCACATGCGCAGGGAGTGCAGCATCATTCGCACGACACGGACCCTGATATGGCATTATCCGCTACACCTGCACCTGCCCCTAGCTTTGAGTTTGGTCATGACGTTGATGGAGATTCGGATCCTGTTTTCCCACCGGGCTTTGATCTCAATCATGACATTGAGTTTATTCAATTAGATCAGCCCATGGAGGATCCCGTAGCCCCTGTTGACCCTATGTTTGCTGACCCCGCAGATTTTTGAGAAGAAGTCTGACGATCCGGAGCCTGCAGTGGCCCCCGAGCCAGTAGTTGCTCCAGACCCCGTATTCGAGCATGACCCTATTCATGTTGATGTACCCGCTGTTGATCCTTTGATTGATGATGTACCTATCGATGATCATCCTATTGTTGCTCCACTGTTGGGGGATGAGCATGTTGTTGATGCTCATGTTGATGCCCCTCACATTGCTGGCATTCCTGCTGATCCTGTTGTTGCCCCTCTTCCTGACCCTGTGCCTGTGCAGTTCGATCATGCACCTTTTTGGTCATCGACACGCGCACACCCGAAGTGGGTGGATAGACGATGCTAATGGTCCCCCACCTTTTGAGTTACTTGTGACACCCCCCTTGTGGCTCCTGTTTCAGCCCCTGTTTCAGTTCCTATGGATGCACCTTTGTTCCCACAATCACCACTGATGCTCACCACACCGTTACATGACCCGGAGCCTGCACTATAGCCAGCTACTACACCATTTGGGTCAGCTTGATGTTGCGCCTGCTGAACCTACACCTTTACGTGGTCACGATCCTGTTCCTTTTTAGTCTGCCAGACGTTGCACCCCTTATATCTACCTACATCGGGCAATCTCCTCATTTGTTGAGATGTTCGTTTTTACACCTGCAACCACTGATATCGCTCCTTTCCCTTGTGAAGATCGACGCCCATTACGCCATCATGCCTATCACTTTCTTCAGGACATGCCCGCACCCCATAGAGATGCTCCAGGACGGCGCCCACATAATAATCCTTTTATTATAGCAACACTTTCTACAGGCCACACCGCTTGCTACACTCACCTCTACAACGCTCGATAAGCCGATTTGATGGTCCCTATAAACGCATGATGCTAACTATAAACCCTTACCATTCCTCGCATTATGAAAACCATGCACAGGATAAGTTGCTCCTGTAACATCAACTGCAGTTGAGGATACGAGTCGCGGAACGTTGAAGCTTGAGCTGACACCACAAAGGGCAACTTCAAATACAAAACATTACGTAACCAAAAAAATGAGTTAAGTGTCTACATCGCAAGACAGCATATTGTCTGAAAACTTTAAGTAAAACACCACGTTCTCCACCAGCATGCCTTGATCCGCCACGTACATCAGGATCCCTTTTATGCTCTTGACCTCTGATATTTCACCGTCCCCAGGATTTTTGATGCTCGTTCCTTTTACCATTAAGCGGCAATTTAGTTGACTACTTCGAGGAATATACAAGCTCGTGGAGGAATTCAAGCATGTCGACAGTTTACTTTTCTTTCCTCCCCCACCTTAGTCACCAGAAATGTTGGTGTCTGGATAACGCAGATTGCGTTATGATTGGGTAGAGACACTAAGTTTGTGGAGATTTGTGAAGACCACGTCTGACTACGTAATTTAGATATGCGGATATACTTGTTGGGCAAGGGTAGGGAGACCCGGTGACCCTGATAATGTGATACAGTTTGTAAGACAATGAAATTGTGGCCGAAAAACGATGGGAACCAATTGTCATTAAGCATGCACCAAAACATTATGGCCAATAACCATCGAAAGCTCAGTCGCTATATCATTGCTAAATGCGATCAGTAACGCTTATGTGCGTACTAAAATTTTAATACTACATGTTTACTTGCTATACTCTCATTGAACGAAACCCTAAAATTACGTACGAATGCTATGATTTTGATGCAATATGCTTACCTGTTTAATGAAAACCTAATCAAAAGACGTGTTACCAATATAACGGGACTGTACTATGACTAAGAAACACGTGCTTGTTGTTATACCTTCGGTAAACATGATTCCAATTACTTGCTTGTAGAATTTCTTGATGTGTAATATGATGATTTAGATATGTGCGAATGCATGTGATTTCAAACAACAATTTACATTCCCTAAATAGAAGAGACCTAACTAACATGAACTTCTTCCTAGAAGATGTCGCATCAAGAGATCACCCGACTGACCGAGGCAGAATGGTTAGCGCACGCCTCTCAAGTTAGAGCTCGGCACGAGGTTCTTCGCTACAAACATGGCGAAGGTGCCTCAGGGAGAAACCTACCTAACGGTAATGTTTAAGTCATCTAAGACACATTACGACACATTTGGAAAGTCCCCAAAGTGCCTTGCTAATACCTATTGTGATGATGAATTCCTGAACACAGGTTGTACCTACCAGCATTTTCTAGAATGCAAACCCCTGAACTTTGGTGGTACAGGAGGTGCCATAGCTTTTGTAAAATGGGCTGAGAATGTGGACGCTGTGGTACGAATGAGTGGTTGCACGCCAGAGCAGCAAGTCCCATACGTTTCAGGATTGCTACAAGATGGAGCTCTGTTATGGTGGGACCGTAAGGTTCGAGAATTGGGCGAGGCTGTAGCATATGCGATGTCATGGAGCGAGCTGAAAGAAATAATGTGGAAGGAGTATTGTTCACAGATTGATATCCAAAGGTTGGAATTAGAATTCTGGGAACTACAGAAGGAAGGTTCAAATGTGGTGGAGCACATGCGAAGACTTTACGATTTGTCACGAGTCGTTCCGTACCTGGTGGAACCCGAGTTGAAGAGAATGGAGCAATCCATTTGGGAACTGACACCTCAAGCCTTGAGCTTGATGATGGTATCAACGCCACCAACACCCATGATTGCCCATGTGATAGGACTGGAGCTCACTAAGGAAGCACTTAGATTGGAAAAACTTTCAATCCCGGACGAGAAGAAGGAAACACCAGTGGAGACATCTGAGAAGAACAAAAGGAAGCTCAGTAAATTCCAAGGAGGTGATCAGGCAAATAACAAGAATAAGGCCAAAAAGGGAAAGATGTACTTGGCTAAACTACCTAAGTGCGAAGTATGCCAGCGCCATCATAACGGGCAATGCGGTAATAGGAAGTGTGATAACTGTGGTAAAAGGGGACACAACAGGGAAACGTGTTGGCAGGAGACGAAAAGAGGAAAGGAAGAAAAGGAAGGTTATAACTGCGATGGTATGGGGCACCTTGGAAAAGATTGCCCAACGAAGATTAACCAAGACCATGAAGGAGCATCCAACACCGGAGCTAGTAAAGCATGCCAGGATCCAGATATGGTCGCTGGTACGTTCTTTATCAACCCAAAATTTTGCATCCATGTTATTTGATAACAGTGCCAACCATAGCCTCGCATCTCATGAATTTAGGAATATACTTAGTTTAGTAGAGAGTAAGTTAGACGGCCCACTCTTAATGAGGCTGGTTAATAAGCGACCTCGACGTAGTAACTAGGATGAACCCGCGGTCGAGCAACCAAGCGGAGATCGTTATCCGCATCCCGGAGTGGAAATGAAGCAATCGTGACTCACAAGGCAAGATACGCCTCTACAAACTGCAAATTGCTTGAAGGCACGAAGGATGTTGCGTAAAGAATATGTTGTTTCTTGGCCCATGTCGGGGACAAGAGGAGCCGAAGAACTAAGCACGAAGATCTTCTTATTACAAGGAAATGCCCTAAGGTCTTCCCCGAGGATTCGCCAGAATGTTCTCTCCCACGGCTAATCCCGTTCACATCAGATAAATTTCCGGCGTCGCACCTGCAGTCAATACCCCTCAACGACTTACATCTTCGGGAATGCAAGGATTGACAGTGAAGTTTCAGAAGTTGATGGAGAAGGAAGATAACAGACCAAAAATCCCCTGTTGGGTAACCCCATATCTGCTCGCCAAAAAGAGGGGTGATGATTTTCAAGTAAACGTCAGCTACCAGGAGCCGAACGAGCTAACCCACCAGAGTCAATGACTCTAGCTAGAAATTAGCGGA
Organism: Helianthus annuus; assembly: GCF_002127325.2. Taxonomy (NCBI): domain Eukaryota; kingdom Viridiplantae; phylum Streptophyta; class Magnoliopsida; order Asterales; family Asteraceae; genus Helianthus; species Helianthus annuus. Next base: position 67,189,197 of record NC_035446.2, on the reverse strand, counting down.
CCTCTTACACAACTGACTATGAGGACCCAACTACTACTACACGACTGATCAACGATCGAACATCATTAGCGGAGAAATTCAGGGAATATACCAGGATAAAATTGTGGGACCATGATTGTGCGTAGACATAAACAAAATGCTACTTCCTACACAATGTATAAACCAGATCCACACGAGATGCGGAATCCGGAGAAACTAGAAGCCTTACATCTAGGAACTATATCTGTCAACTCAATCAAACATCATTGACTTGACCAACTTGTCATTGCAGTTAACGAAACCGAAAGCACTTAAATTTTCTTCCGTTGAAGTCTTCACTTTCACTTCTAACGAGTAGATATTTGCATTTCTACTCCCCTCAAGGAGTTGCATCACGTTGTTTTCCTTCGCTGAGAGCGAACACACGCTTGCCTCGTGTACTTGGTCACTTCTCTCTTTCGGTAGAAGCGCATCGCTTCATCACTTGAAAACTTATGTATAACCCATGCACCGTTTGCTACGCATGCGGTTTCATTTCGAATAAATGCTCCATTAAAGTTTAGATATTACGTTGCCAAAGCAAATTACTAGTTTGTGATTCAAATAACCTACATTTTTGTCATTGATGACTCTGTTGTTATCAAGTCAACATACTTTCATGAAACCACTCTCTTTCAAGTTACGTGTTTACTATCATGTCAAGATTCCTTGTTGATATGTACATTTATTGTTGGGTTACGTTGAAACTAAGTTCAACTGCTTGAACTTATCGAGTTCACATGTTTGATTTGAGACGCCATATGATGTATTGAGAGCATCATATTCTAATACTTTGGCACGGATCCTTTTGTTTCGAGTCGTAGTAGACTTATTTGGTCTATGACTCCACTAAATCGTTGATAGATTTTGATACCTTACAGTGATACTTTCACAGAATTGAAGCTTGCGCTTATCTGACTACTCACTTCGTACACGGATTTAATTGATTATTTGAAAACTTGCCCTAAATCCATTTTGTTTACCATAATTAAAGCACTCTCAACACACTTGCGTGCTGAGTCAAAGGTACATAAATTCATTTCATATCATGGTGTACCTCCTAACGATTCTTTCGTTATCAATCAAACGCCTTGCAGTACTTAGGTTCATCTTCCGGCTTATTTCGGTACACCTTCATTTGGTCTCAAACTCGGTGAATTTGTTCAGTCACCGCTATTATGGAATCATGTTGTTGCGATACCTTGTGGTGTCATTACAAACTTGCAGCTTGTGCTAATCATGGTCAACCATTTTACACCAAACTGCATATCTTCTCGTTTGACCTGCCATTTAAACATTTCCGATGCAACTACAAATCAAAGCAAGAATACACCAGATTCGTTTGTATTCATTCGGTGTATTCTCGTAGTTCAAAATGTTCAACGCACTGAACCTTGCCACTCGTCTACTTGGGAGTTGACAGATCAATTTACCATTTCATTTAAGTTGATAATTTTTGAAGTTATATAGCGGGCGCTCTGTTTCATGAAAACTCGCTTGGATGTTGCGATCGATCGTTTGAGGATCTTATTAGTTGAAACTCCTCTCTTGTGGACCCCCCTGCTAGCTGGTTTACACTAGGCTATACGTAAAGTACGTTTTGTACTTCTAACATCAACTGCTATGAGCACCCACCTTTATAACCCTAGGGTACGGGTTGTTAAATATTCTTGGACCCACCAAGTGTGAGTAAGGTTTGATTCAGTTTGATGATTATCTACCTCGATGTTATTTATATATATACATGTGTGACGTGACCAAAAGGAGTTAAGGTAGTACAAATTTCGGGGACGAAATTTCTTTAACGGGGGGAGAATGTGACAACCCTCACCAAACCAGGTATCCGTACGAATTAATTAGTATTTAATTACTGCTCAATTACTGTGCTTGCTTACAGTGGTAAATAAACTTCTACATGATTTCTGAAATATGTATAACCATGCCTCATACTCTATTTGCTGTTACTCTATTATTTACATATAGAACTTTAGTGACAACCTTGATGCACAAAAGCACAGTAGCACAATGAACGGATAACCCATTTAACACGCTGATATAGTCAGCACCAGGCAGACACTGCCTCTAAGGCCTGTATGAGCCAGAGATAGTTTACTACACCTGTAGAGAGTGTAGGGAAGTGAGGATTGTAGAACTGCGTCACTAGGTGATAATTACAGTGACCGGATGTGCCTAAAACGTACTTTAAGTACAAAATTCAGCACCTTAAATAAAAATTCAGCATTAAGCTAACTAATAAAGTGCCAAAACATGAGGAAAATATTACTAGACACTTTCCAAAGTGTCGGGAACAAATTGTGTCACTAAAAATAATAATAACGACACTCTAAAGCTTTGTTAAGCACTTTAACGGATCACTATCCAACCGAAAACCGTACTTTATCCGGAACATAGAAATATTGTCATTAACATTGTTTTTCTTTTTCTGAGCCAGTTAGGGTTCCCGAATACCCTAACACCCATTACAACTTACTACATGCTAGTAACTAAGTTAACCTCCTAATTAACTAACTAATGTTTAACTATCTAGTTGAAATGGAACCATAAACCCCCCCCCCCCGAACCGAAATCGTCCCATAGGGGACAAACACTTACAAGACTTGATTATTTTAATTCCAATGTTTAAAATCTAGTTGACACAATTTCCTTTGGTTAATAACAATATTTGGTTTATAAATAGCATCTAGAGGTTAATCATTTCTCATTAACCACTAAACAAAATTCAACACTTCTCTCTCCCTCTCTTGAACTTTCGGCCGAGAACCACCCACCCCCATCCATCATTTTTCGATTTCATTCAAGCCATTCCAAGCACATACAAGGGTTAAGGATCGCGTACAAGGAACCTCGGTGCACTCGAATTGCGAAGGACCTCACTACATTGCTTTTATCCACTCGATTTCCGACTAGTTTCTTCCCTAGCCTCGAGCTAGTAGTAAGTGACTCTAAACGCCTTCTTGATCTATTCTAAAGTGGTTAAAATGAACTTTGTCGGTTAAAAATCATGAACATACAAGACTACATGTTAAAAGTTTACTAAAATGATAAACATGTTGGATAAAAACAATAGAGTTGTGTAAAACTTGTAAGACTTGTTTTCTTGTGATTATTTAGTGTTGATCTATGCTAGTAGTAGCTCGGATCGTCATCTAACCCGACTAAGTCATGTCCATGAAACATGACCTAGAATATGTTAAAGTATAAAAGAGGTTAAATGATGAACACTACTACATATCAAACATGAACTTGTGTAAAGACAATCTTTCTTATGAAATAGACTTGTAAACTAGTAGATCTACGGATCTACAAGTGGTATTTTCAAAGGACCAAGCGTCAAAAGAAATCATATTTTCTAAACCGGGTTTTACATGAACAAGAGTGATTTCTTTAAACACACAAGTGTGTAGACACTTGTGTAACACAAAGTTTCGACAAAAGAACTATTTTTGAAGTATTTGACAAGAAATTGTAAAGATGTAACTTCTTTCAAAACGAGACTCCTAAGAAACCAAGTTGATTTATCCAAAGATTCACTAAAAGTAATGGAAAGTTACTACATAGTTTAGATAAACCGCAAGTTCATGTATTTTTGCGATTTATATCTATTTTGACTAGTTTGATGGTTTGAATATTGTTTATTGTTGATTGAGAAAATTGTTGATTTGAATTTTAAAAGAAAATGATACGCTTGAAAACGTGGCCACCTCCAGTTACAGGGGAAACTCTGGCGAAATTTTTCTAAAAACCTAACACTTGCAAATATTTTCATCACAAGTGTAATAAATATATTTCTAACTTGTTTGCAAAAATGTAAATTTCGCCACGATTTTATTTTCAAAACTTTTTAAGTGTCGCAGGTGGGATTTTCACAAAATAAAACTTGCTAAAATATATATATTTAGAATATATATTTTCATAACAACACTTGCGTAATTTTTTTGATTATTTTGCAAACTATCTAAATATTATTTTTAGAGTAAAAATAATATTACCGAATGTTAACAACTCCAAAATAATACGAACGCCTTCACAATAAATATTAAGCTACAACGGTATTATTAATACCACCCGATCTTTAACCGTAACTTACGCATTTTCGGAAAAATACTAGTGAACGTGTATTTTGACAAAGGTATTATTTTGGGAAAAATTTTATGGATTAAATATAATATTTTTGGGAAAAATATTTATATTTTCGAAGTAAAGTATTTTGATAAATGAAATAAAATATATTTTATTAAGTGAGACTTAATAATATATTTCGAAGATACAGAAACGCACATGTATAAAAACCCCCGTCCTTGGGAAGGAATATATTTACCAAATAATTAGGAAGTGTAAACACGAAGTAGTTGCCTAACTATTTCCCAAAGACATTAACCCTTAAACTAAGGCACGGCCGTCCGTCTAATAGAAGTTAGTACATGTAGGTCATCGCACAGCAGATTGACCAGGAGATTTCTTGTTAGAGGCGCACCACTGTGAGTTCATGTCCCCCTTTTCTCTTAACTGTTTTCAGTTTTCTAAACCGCGGGGGTGAAATACATGTTACTATGATTACAAGTACTTTTTACATGGTGTGGATAGCGTAAGGAGGGTTATTATTTAGATCATGTGAGTGGGTAGGCGCAACTTGAGGCCATTAATCCTCATAGTAGGATCGAGGGACAGTAGCGGTAGATCTATCTGGGTGTAGCGAGCCCAGCCCCAGGCCCAGCGTAATGGACCTCGGGGTGACTTTGTACCCATCGCAAAATATGCTAGGCTTGAGTCTTCCTAAAGCACTTCACACATATCAATGGCCTTGCAAACCATTGGTGATCTCTTTTTCCTTATTTGCTACATACCAGGATTTTATACTTACAAAGGTTTTACTTACTCACTACACATGAACTTGCTCAACAATTTTTGTTGATTTTTCCAACTTACATGTATTTCAGGTAATTAAGGATCTGGCATGGTATGCTACGTTTTTCACGCTGCATAAGAGAAATAAGGTCATCCAAGTTTAGGGGTCGTGGCTCTTGCCTGGACGAGCCACAGTTCTTAAACTACGTCTGCTTTATGTTTGTGGTTATAAATTCTGAACAATGTTTTTATGTTATTAGGTTGTAATCTCCGTTGCATGTGTCAGCACTTTAAAACAATGTTGTGGTACTTTTATTTTGAAACTTAAATCAATGGATGATCTGCATGGTTTTATTTTCATATAGCTTTATGATTAAGCTATGGTATTAAGAAGTCACACCAAATTAACCCACGCTTCCGCAAAGCCAGGGTGTGACAAGATCGACGAGTCTCCAGACACCCAGCTTTTCAAATTGTTGCAGCTCCTCCTGCATCGCATTTATCCAGCTATCCTCAGTTAATGCCTCTTTGTAAGTTCTCGGCTCGATCTGCGAAATAAAACACTTTAATGAGACTTCTTTTTGCACATCAGCAATAGAACAATAGAAACATGTAAGAGCTCGGTTTATTTGATCTCGGGTTTTTACACCACTTTGAAGGTCACCAATTATCTGCTCTGACGGATGGTAAGACAACGTCCGAGGCATAGCATTGTCAGGCACATTCACTTCCGATTCCAAGCTCGATATGTCAAGATCAACGGTTTGATCCTCAGCTTCCGTTGGATCCTCGTCAAAAGTCGGAGCGGGTTTCGTTTCTGAGTCGTCAGATTCGTCAAAAGATGGAGCTGGTTCCTCTGGTGGTTCGTGAGCTGTTCCACTCGGTCCAGCTTCATCAACGTGAGTACCCCCGGTGGGTTGAGAAACTTCTAGTGGTCTAGACACTGGCTCCTGTGACATGTATTGCTGGTACTGGTACAGAAGAGCTAGTTCCTCATCACTCGGCTGAACCGGCAGTTGAAACGACTCCCAGAGCTTATCGTAATCGAACAAGAATCTTTGTCCAGGAAGTTGTGGTGATGGAGTATGCTTCTAACAATCCACATGCTGGACTTGAATCACTTTCCCCAGGCACGATACGAACACCCTCTTCAATGGGCTTGCGTAACCTACAAAGAAACCCTCATTAGATTTAGCGCCAAGTTTACCATTTTCATCAATAAACGTGCAAGGAGACCCAAATGGCTCCAGAAATTCAAGATTTGGCTTATATCGGTGCAGCAGCTCAAAGCATGTCTTTTTGTACTTTTTGACAGTGAGTACTCGATTCAACGTGTAGCAGGCTGCAGATACTGCTTCACTCCAGAAAAAGATTGGTAGTTTGGAATCGACTAACATTGTACGGGCTGTCTCTATCAGGGTTCGATTCTTTCGTTCAGTAACACTATTCTGCTGTGGTGTGTACGGCGCACTGAATTCATGAAGAATTCCCTTCTCATTGCAAAACTCGTACATCTTTTTGTTTTTGAATTCCGTTCCGTTGTCATTACGAATCCTCCGGATCGGCAGCTTATACACCGTTTCCATTTTCTTGAATAGCACCATCAACGACTCAAAAGTTTGATCTTTTCGTTCTAAGCACACAACCCACGAGAATCTCGTAAAGTCATCAGTCACCACCAGGCAATACAAGTCTCCGCTGATGCTCTTTACGTTGACAGGCCCGAAGAGATCCATGTGTAATCTCTCAAGAGGTAACTTGATTGTGTTGAGGATCTTCAGTGGGTGTGACTTCCGAGTCTGCTTCCCCTTTTTACACGCTACACAATCATCATTCAAGTGAAAATTCTTCAGATTTACACCATCAACCAAATCATTGTGTACTAAAAAGTTCATTTTACGCACATGAATGTGGCCCATCTTACGATGCCACATTATCGAATCTTTTTCCGTCGCTTTAGTATTTGACACAAAACATTGTTTCTGATGAGTTGTTGGTGTTGCGACGCTCATATCAAGAATATAAAGATCGTTCTCCCACGGAGCGCGCAACAACACCATCTCATCAGGGATTTTAAACCCTGGTTTCAAAACCACACATTCTGTGTTTGTAAAATGTACACTAAAGGCTTTATCACAAATTTGCGAAATACTGAGTAAATTGTTTTGTAATTCTACTATATAGTTCACTTTGTCGAACGAAATCACACCATTTGTCAACGTTCCTTGACCAACGATTCTCCCGCCTTGATTCCCGGCAAATCCCACATAGCTTCCATTGATGGATTTAACATCATAGAGAAGAGCTAGCGTCCCAGTCATATGCCTTGAAGCACCACTATCCATGATCCATTTTGACAGTATAGACTTGGGCAGCCCCTGCAAACATCAAATCGACCTATTCAAACAATGAAGCCCATGATTTCTTAACCTCAGACACACTTCCGAACACAACATCACACTTCTCATCTGTTTTCGGAAAATTAAATGTGATGTTAGGAACCTTTTCTTTCACAATTGATTTTACGTTATCGGTTATCGGGGGAAACTCGGCAAGAAATTTATCAATTTCATTTTCAAATTCAACAACGTCATCTTTAAAAACATTTGATTCAATTTTCAAAGCATTCATCATCTTTTTGACCTCAACAGATGGTTTCGACTTCACGACCCAAGATTGGTTTTCGAAAATTTTTGTTTTAGGGTAAATTTTTGAAGTCTTTGGAGTCTTAGAAGATTCGCCAACCTCGAAAGTCGATTTCGGCTTATCCTCCGACTTCAAAAATTCAACTCTCTTTAAAATGCGGATCGGAGAAACCATCGGCTTTTTACCTTTTGTATCAATCGGTGATTTAGGTCGAGGTTTTTGAACGTTTGATTTTTGAACAGTTGGTTTTTGAACAATTTTTTTTGAACCGGTTTCTCAATCACTTTCTTGCACTGTTTCGCCATGTGCCCGATTTCACTGCAGCGATAACACACCCTTTTGTCATATTCAACAAACGTTGATTTGACTGTCTCTTCTTTCAACTTTTTCGCTGCATTGAAATCGTCCACAGCCTTTTGACTGAAAATATAATCCTTCTCGTCATCAACACTCGGACCAGGGACAAAAATATCATTCATCGTTTCTTTCGGCTTAAACACTTGCTTAGCTGTTTTCTTCTCAAAACCGATTCCTTTGTTTTTAAAATTGTTTTTCTTGTTATTACCTTTACCATCCCCTTCTTTCTTTTCCGAACTTGTAGGACGTGATGTAACAAACGACTTTTTAGGTTTTGAAAAGAATTCATTGTTATTAACCTCATTAATGTTCATTTCAATCAATTTAAACACTTTTTCAACATTCTCAATCTTCGCATTCTGAAGAGGATACTCGAAATCGGAATAAAGTTTGTCTATTCCAATCATAGCGTAAACCACCATAATCGGATCATCATTCGCACTCTTTTCCGATTTCGGTATGAACCGATCTAAGAGATTCCCCTCATCTTCAGAATCACTAACCACCTTTTCAGATTGAGCCTTTTCAGATTTATCACTCTCCTCATCCAACACCTGATCGACAACTGTTTTAATAACATGTGATTCGTTGTCAGTATCAGATGCAGAGAATGTGACATCTATGCTTTCAGGCAAATCATCCTCTATCGATCTTAATTTGAGATTCAATGCAGCTTCCACCCCATATGGATATTTCTGTGTATAATGATTCCACATTGGGGGTGGAACGCTCTTAAAGACTGGTGCAGCATGTGGCTGCTGGGGGACAATCTGTTTAAGAACGTACGATGAAGCCACATAACTCATCAACTTTTTATCAATCCGATCGTTTTCAATTTTAGCCAATTCAAGTTCTTTCTTAAATGATGCGATCGTGTCTAAGTGAAAATTGACCTCAATTTGTTTATCAAACAGTGTTGCTTTAGCCAATTTTGTTGCTTTATTGTTTTCAACACTTTCTTTTTGAATCATTTTGATTGACCTGGCAAGAGTATCATACGCCTCTTCAACTTGGCCAAGGTCAAATTTAATCATATCAGCATGGTGTTTCAATTCCTGATACTTAGTGTCTTTTTCAAGACACTCCATGCACGGTTCTAAACACTGTTGGCATGGTGTTTCAGGGATTGAAACAACTTTTTCAACGACCTGCTCTACACAATTAATTTTACCGACATTGTTTGACTCAGACTCAGACAGTTTGACAGATTTGATCTCCTGAACTCCATATTCCTCTCGTTTGACTGACACACTACTGACAGACTTTGACTCCTCGAGTTCTGAGTCTACCTCTTTGAGCTTTCCCATAAGAGCTTTGTCAGCTATGTCTTTCAATGCTTCTCCAGTCAGCCCTTTCGACACATCTATCAATTCTTCAACGACTTCTTTTTTCTCTTCAAATCTTGGGCATGATCCGGTCTTTGGTTCTTCGAAATAACCTGCAAAAGATTCAAAAATTTTAGGAGGCATGATCGATTTCATTGAACTTGCCAATACCTCCTGCTCTGACTGGTAGTAATACACTTCAGCAGTTATTTCTTCAATATCGACCACATTTTCAGCAGAAACCTCTTCAGCAACCATAGAAACATCTTCAGTAACTATCTCTTGCTCAGACACCATCTCAGATATCTCAACTACTTCTGCCATCATGGCCTGCCCATCGCAACCGGGGATATATTTATCCCAACTTAAACCTTCAGCGACCTTTTCATCGTCTTGATTCACAATAAGTGCCTTTTCCGGTTTATTTTCAATCTGTGGCCTCTGAATAGCTGGTTGTTGGTTTGGTCGGTGGTAGATCGCTTGCCTGTAGTAGTCGTTTGTGAACGGGTTTTGATGATTGTTCACTTCACGGTTAGGGCATTCTCTTTTGAAGTGACCACGTTCTTTACATTTAAAGCATGTAACTTTCGATTTATCGAACCCTAGCTTTTGATCGGGACCTGATGAACTGTTCCGGCCTGTAATTTCCATGAAACGTTGAGCCCTTCTGACCAAACTCGCCATGCATCAAGTCAAGCTCTTCGGGATCGATTTGGTCATAATCCTCTTTCGTCATGTCAGGATTACCGATCCTTCCTGCCACTAAGCCTTCATAAGCCTCGAGAACGGAAGCAAGTAGTGCGATATGTTGTTTTGCGGTTGTTTCAGTTATCTCGTTTCCATTATTGATATTCACCACAATATTACACTGCACCCCAGAAACGTACGCCTGATGATTGGATCCTGTAGAACTTTGAGGCGAAGACTGTTCCTGAGCTTTGGCATTTGGTTCAAAGTTCATGAATGGTGAAGAATTGCTTGATTGAGGAGTGTTTGAGGAAACACTTGAGGTGTTGTCAGCAATAAACCTCGTCTGTATCTTTGGACTTTGATTGGTTGCAACTGGAGTGTTGCCTTTGTAATACAGAGATACATCTTGCTGCACACTCGCTGAGTTCATCTTCTTGATTTTCAGCAATTCCAGCTCATGGGCTTCGATCTTCTCAATAAATGAGCTGAGGTTCAGATTCACAAAATTAGAATTATTCTTCAGCATCATTAGGTAAGTGCCCCATTCATCATACGCTGGAGCATCACACAGCTTATCAATCCCTTCTTCATTCATCTTTGTAATTTCCAACCGCTTCATTTCTACCACAAGATGACAATATCGTTCTATTAACTGCTTTGTCGTTTCGCCTTTAATCCCGGTAAAAATATCAAATTCTTTCTTGATTAAGGCCTTTTTGCTTTTAATCATCGATACACTGCCTTGAAACTTCAGTTTTAAAGCTTGCCACATCGACTGAGAGTTGTCCTCATGTTGCAGTAAAACAAGAATATCTTCTTTGATAGCCTGTTGCAGAATGCTGACCATCTTCTTCTCAGCCTTGAAATCAATCTGTTCAGTTTCCGTTAAACTCCCGTTGCCCTTTACCAAGCCTAATCCATCAACTGGTGGTACATACCTCATCTCTATTTTCATCCAACATTCAAAGTGGTTAGCTTGGACCCAGTTTTTGAAACGACCTGACCATCCGGCATATTCGTCCAAACTAATGAGCTTTGGTGGCTTTTGCATTGTCCCTAACTCATTCTCCATGTTAACGTTTTGAACTATACTCGCTTGACTTTGCATAGCCGTCATGCCGCTTCCCGCAAACAAGTTGTAAAAATCTTGATGTTCCATTTTAAGTGACAAATTTAAAAAAATGTTTCACTTTTTAACAAACAGGTTATTTTTATCGAAAAACTTTCAACACAGACTGAGTTTCCAACACTCTATCACGTACGAAACGGACTAAATGCTCAAACCATGATTTTTACACAAAAACAGGCTTTTCAGGCGAAATCAGACTCTAAGAGTGGTTTGGAGCGAAATCAACTATTGCTCAGTGGAGCGAAATCAGATAATGACCAAATGAGCGAAATCAAAGTATCAACTCGAGCGAAAACAGAACTTTAAACCTTTGGAGCGAAATCAATGGTTCACTTGGAGCGAAATCTCAAACACAAGAGCGAAACCTCTGATTTCGCTTTTACTGTACGAGCGAAATTAGAACCTAATGTGACAAACACTTGATTTCGCTTGAACCTACGAGCGAAATCACTCAAGTACCTTCGAGCGAAATCAGTTCACGAGCCATTTTCGATCAGTTTTAAGCTGTTTTTAGGTTTGAAATTCTCAAGGGTTTGTTATTAGACAGTTTTACACCATGTGTCCAAATTTCAGTCCATTTTGTCCGTTGGAAAGTCCAGAAACTCAAAATGTGCAAGAAAAAGGCTTTGATTCTGGTATCCTAGCTCACAACTGGCTCTAATACCAATTTTAGGACCGTTATTGACAGTCGTGTGAGTCAATCAGAGCTAGATACTACTGATTATGCAGCGGAAATACACAATCAGCATGAATCAAAGTAGAAACTGAGTAGAAACAGAAGCAGATCACTTTAAACTGGTTTTCTCATTAATCTTTCACAAAAAAGTTGAGCAGCAGTTCAGCTACACAGTAAACATGCACGTACCTAATGAGAAAACACTACAACTATATATAGGGTTGAGATTTCGCTCCAAATGACCATGTGTCATTTGGGGCGAAATCAGCTTGATGTGATTTCGCTCCAAATGACACATTGTCATTTGGGGCGAAATCAGGACTTAATAAACCAAAATTTACATATCAACCCCTATACTATGCATAATTAACACTTCTAGACCCTATACATGAACAACTAAGACTTAAGACGCAGGCTTTAGACATTCGTGCACCAACAATTTGTTCCCACTTCCACTTGGGAATGTCATGTTGTTGCAGAAGTCCTGAAGGCTTCTGGTATTCCGCTTTTACTTTGGCGCACGTCAAACACTTACTAGCATAACCAGCAACATCGCCTTTCATCCTAGGCCACCAATAATAATCTTTAAGATCTTGGTACATCTTATCCGCTCCTGGATGGATAGAGTACCGTGATTTGTGTGCCTCATCAAAAATAACTTTTCTTAAACCACCAAACAGAGGAACCCAAATCCTTTTCATAAAACATAACGTTCCTTCCTCGTTTGGTGCCAACTGCTTCTCCATCCCACGTAGATATTCCTCTTCGATGTGTCTTTCTTTCAGAGCTTCTTTCTGTGCGGCACGAATGCGCAGTGAAAGATCTGTTTGGATAATCATCTCTAAATCCCTAACCCTTATGGACTTGATCCTCTCTTTTCGACTTAGGGCATCGACGACCACATTTGCCTTCCATGGATGGTACTTGATCTCGTAGTCGTAATCGTTCAACAACTCGACCCAACATCTTTGTCTCATATTCAGCTCTTTCTGGTTGAATATGTGCTGCAGACTCTTATGATCTGTGAAGATTGTACATTTCGTACCATATAGATAATGTCTCCAGATCTTCAATGCAAATATCACTGCGCCTAGTTCCAAGTCATGCGTGGTATAGTTCTTTTCATGTACCTTCAGTTGGCGCGATGCGTAAGCTATAACTTTCTAGCGCTGCATCAACACGCAACCCAATCCTTGACGTGAGGCGTCACAATATACCACAAAATCATCTGTGCCCTCTGGTAGTGCTAAGATTGGCGCATTGCAGAGCTTGTCTTTTAACAGCTGAAATGCTTCTTCTTGTTTGATTCCCCAATCAAACTTCTTATCTTTCTGCGTGAGGAGTGTCAGTGGTTGAGCGATCTTCGAAAAATCCTCAATGAACCTTCGATAGTAGCCAGCCAAACCCAAGAACTGTCGAATCTCGGTTGGCGTCTTTGGGGCCTCCCAATTCTTTATCGCTTCAATCTTTGTGGGGTCCACATGAATCCCATCTCCATTCACCACATGTCCAAGGAATTGGACTTCGCGCAACCAAAATTCGCACTTTGAGAATTTGGCAGACAACTGTTCCTTCTTCAGCAACTCCAGAATAGCTCTTAAATGCTGTTCGTGTTCATTCTTCGTCTTTGAATAAATCAAAATATCGTCGATAAAAACAATCACGAACTTGTCGAGATACGGCTTGCAGACTCGGTTCATTAAATCCATAAAAACTGCAGGTGCGTTTCTCAACCCAAACGACATAACTAGGAATTCGTAATGTCCATAGCGAGTCCTAAAGGCGGTCTTAGGAATACTTTCCTCTTGTATTCTCAACTGATGGTAACCTGATTCGCAAATCGATCTTTGAATAAAAGCTTGAGCCTTGCAGCTGGTCAAATAGATCATCAATCCTTGGCAGAGGATATCTATTCTTGATAGTTAACTTGTTCAACTCCCTATAGTCAATGCACATACGAAAACCACCGTCTTTCTTCTTGACAAACAGGACCGAAGCTCCCCAAGGTGAGAAGCTTGGTCTGATGAATCCTTTGTCTAACAACTCTTGAAGTTGTGTCGACAATTCCTGCATCTCTGACGGGGCAAGTCGATAAGGTGCCTTAGCCACAGGCGCGGCGCCTGGAACTAAGTCGATGCGGAACTCCACAGGCCTCTAGGGTGGCAACCCTGACAAGTCCTCTGGGAAGACTTCCGGATACTCCTTTACGACAGGGATGTCTTCGATCTTCGGCTCAGCAGCTTTCTTATCCACGATGTGTGCCAGGAAGGCAGCACATCCTTTCTTTAAACACTTACGGGCTTTCAGGCAGCTGATGATTCTTAAAGGCATATCTCGCTTCTCCCCATGAACCACAATTGTTTCACCATCTTCGGTTGGGATGCGAATGATCTTTTTGTGGCAGACAATCTCAGCCTTGTTGTTTGACAACCAATCCATTCCTACTACCACGTCGAAGCTTCCCAACTTGACCGGTAGTAGATCCAAAGTAAACTCACGCTCTCCCAACTCAATTACACAACCTCTGACCACTTCATTGGCTTCTCCTAACTTTCCATTCGCCAATTCGATTGAGTACGGGATATCTAATTTACTAGCAGCTAACCCAAACATATTCTTAAATTCTAACGACACGAAGCTATAATCGGCACCAGTATCAAATAAAACGGATGCAAAGCATTGGTTTATAGGGAACGTACCAGTAACAACATTGGGATCCCGACGCGCTTCCCTCGCTTCGATGTTAAAGACTCTTCCCCGTGCTTGGTTCAATTCCGGGCAGTTCCTCTTAATATGCCCGATGTCACCATAGTTAAAACAACCCAATCTTTGACCATTACCTCCTCCGTTCCCAGCTTGATTGTTGTTTTGATTTCGGTTCACATTACCCGCTTGATTCGCGTTGTTGCCTCGGTTTCCATTTCCTCCGTTATTTCCTTGTGCACGATTTCCATTACCTCCACGATTAGTGTTCCTATTTCCAAATCCTCCTTGGCCTCCCCGACCCGCAATAGCCCAACAAGAATCCTTCAAGTGGCCAACTTTTCCACAAGCTTCACATACTTTTGACCCACACCGGCCAGAATGGTGACGCTGGCAGGTGTTGCACTTGGGATGTGTACCCATATAACATTTTCCTTTCTTCCCAGCACCGGTTGCAGCTTGGACCGGTGTGCTTGATTCTCCTTTCTTGCCAACACTGTTTGTACCCTGTTTAAAGTTCGAGAACTTCCTTTTGTTCTCGCCAGATGACTCTACGTGAGTCTCCTTTTTCTTTGGCTCAACATTTGAAAACTTGTTTAAGCGGATGGCTTCCTCAGTAAGAGCTACGCTCAGATCGATGGCCTCTGTGATTGTCGCAGGCTTGGAAGTAGTGACCATACTCATAATCTGTGGAGCTAAACCCCAAATAAAGCGCTTGATTCGCTTGAATTCTGGTGTAACCATATAAGGTACCACATGAGACAGGTCGTGGAATCTCTGAATGTACTCAGCAATCTTGGGACCTTCCATTTTCAAATGCCAGAATTCTGTTTCCAGGTTCTGAATCTCCGCACGTGAGCAACACTTTCTTCGCATGAGCTCTTTCAGCTCATTCCATGTCATCGCATAAGCTGCGGCTTCACCAAGAGTTTGCACTTGTAAGTTCCACCAGGACAGGGCTCCGTCCAGGAATAGCCTAGAAATGTAAGTCACTTGTTGGTCTGGAGCGCACTTGCTCATTCTGAGAACAGATTCCGTCTTGTCGGTCCATCTGACAAATGCAACAGCACCTCCGGTGCCATCGAAGTTTACGGGTTTGCAGTCAAGAAACTGCTTGTAAGTGCACCCTGCATATACGTTAGAATATACAAATGGCATTAGCAAACGTGCTAAAGATATCCAAATGTATCGTAGTATGTCTCAATGACTTAACATTACCATGAGGCGGATTGTTATTGCCGTTGTTGTTTGAATTACTTCCACTGGTTCCTCCTTGTGAGGCTGCATACTGTGCAATGGCGGCAGCGATGACCTGTTGAAGTTCTGCCTCGTTGGTAGGCATGCGTGTCTGGCGTCTTGGAGGCATCTTCTAAAAGATGGTCCATGTTGGTCAGGTTATAGTAAGTAAAGTGTATGTACATAGCAAAAATATCAACACATAACATCTCATGTTATAAATAAATCAAACACATAACATCTCATGTTATAGAACATAAACAATCAATCAAACATCACATATGATGAGAATACTACGATTGCATTGTCATAAATCGAGACCACAATGTAAGGTTTACAAGTACACAACTGTATCATACAACATCCATGACTAAGGGCCACATCGCCCTAGTCCAAAACTATCACATCAATGTCCACAACAACCAATATACAAAACATCAAAAGTCATAATCATCCAAAATGCGGTCTCCAAAAGCTGTATAGTCTGCGCAATCGTCGTCCTCTCATCAAAAGTCTACCCGCGTCGTACAAAAAGGCCTAAGCTGATGGCGAAGGAGGAGGGGAAAAATGAGAAAAGAGCAAACGGCGTATATGAAGCCAATCCTCCTCCATAGCGCGATGAGAGCGCAACAAGTATGCTATCTGCTGCTCAGGAGTCCAAAAATGAGCGGCAGAATCTGGTGAAAGTGGACGTGGAGGGTGAGATACTGCAGGTGGAGTCTGGCACTGGCACGGGAGTCGCTGAGTACTCTCCAGCTCCTGCACGCGACGGGTCAGCGCCTCCTGCTGTATCATGAATGATCTGAGAATATCCTCAGTAGAATACCCCACGTAGTAAGGATGATAAGGATCAGATGGTGGCATAATGGGGGGCGTAGTCCAGAGGAACGGCTCACTATATGGAGCGAAGGATGGCATAGCAGATGGTGTAACAGGGGGAACAAAAGTAGGATGAGAAATCTGGGGTACAAACTGATCTCCTCCTGACGCGAAAGGTATATGACCAAATGGCTGACGAGATGAACCCTCCCCAGGACGTGGTGGAGGTATGTCCTGAAGAAATGTAACAGGTAAGTTGGTGCGATGAACATCTGTAGTATGTGTGGGAATCAAAGGAACATCAATAGGAACTGTAACAGGGGCTAAAACAGGGGCTACAGGTGGTGTAACAGGTACCACGAAAGGTGGGAAATCATCATCATCGTCTATCCACCCATTGCGGGTGTGCGCGTATCTGGGATCTATATGGGTCGCGAAAGGTGAACGGTCGAACATCACCGGCACTGGATCAGGAAGTGGCGCAACAACAGGATCAGTAGGAAAGTCAGCAACATGAGGAGCCTCGATATGAGCATCAACAGCATGATCATCCACCGACTGTGGAACAACAACAGGATGATCATCGATAGGTACATCATCAATCAAAGGAGCAACAGCAGGTGCATCGGCATGATCAGGGTCATGCTCTAATGCGGGGTCAGGAGCAACAACTGGCTCAAGGGCCACAGCAGGCTCCAGATCAACAAACTCCATGTCAAAGTCAGCTGTATCAGCAAACACAGGATCGACTGTCATGATCGGGATGAAAGCCAGGTGGAAAAACAGGATCCGAATCATCATCAATGTCATGACCAAACTCAAAGCTAGGGGCAGGGGCAGGTGCAGCGGATGATGCCATATCAGGGTCTGTGTCGTGCGAATGATGTTGCACTCCCTGTGTGTGCGAAGGTGCAGATGCCACAGACTCAAAGGAGTCTGGGACATGTGAATGGACGGGTGCCTCCTCTGCAGGAGCATCAGCAAGAAGTAGGAGATCACCAGCAGCAATATGGGCCTCGCCCTCAAAGTCATCCTCGAGTGGGTCCTCATCCAACAAATCGACATCGTCGTTCGAAACGATATCAAGGGGCATATCAACAGCGGGATAAGCGGCAAGGGGTACAGGAGCAGGGATCACCGCGAGCGGCAAATCCCCAACAAGATGGCCATCAGCGGGCTCTACTACGACATCGGGCAGCGCAAAGGGCTGGAAGTCGTCATCGTCCGTGCTTGTAGTATCTGAAGTATACACCTCGTGCTCTGATGAAACTATATCGTCTGATACTATAGCCATAGGGTCCGTAGTGTCTGACTCTCCAGTACCAGATGAAGGTATGATGTTTGTAACACAAGCACACATATGCACAAACAATCAATCATATAATCAAATAAACATGTTAGTCGCCAATAAGCCATCAAATAGTTCTCCTAGTCCCACTAGTCTACCTCCCAGCCTCTCAGACTGAATCTCCTAGTCTCTCAGACTACTCCCTCAGTCTCCTCGACTGAATCCCTCAGTCTCCCCGACTGAATCCCTCAGTCTCCCCGACTGAATCCCTCAGTCTCCCCGACTGAATCCCTCAGTCTCCCCGACTGAATCCCTCAGTCTCCCCGACTGAATCCCTGGTCTCCCCGACCGACCCATAACTTTTAAGAAGGAAAAGTGCTCAACTTTTGTTTGTAAAAACGTTTTGTATCCGGGATCTGGACGTAAGGGGTATGCAATGTAAAAATGTTTTCGTGAGAGCCCTAGTGATCATAGTCTAGACTCGAGAAGGAATCCTAGTTCGCTATGATCAAAGCTCTGATACCAAGCTGTCACACCCTGGCTTTGCGGAAGCGTGGGTTTATTTGGTGTGACTTCTTAATACCATAGCTTAATCACAACATAGCTATATGAAAGTAAAACCATGCAGATCATCCATTGATTTAAGTTTCAAAATAAAAGTACCACAACATTGTTCTAAAACGTTGACACACGCAACGGAATTACAACAAGACAGAATAAAAACATTGTTCACAAGACATAACCATAACCATGAAACAGACGCAGTTTAAGGACTGTGACTCGTCCAGGTAAAAGCCACATCCCCTAAACTTGGATGACCTCATAACTTTTACGCAGCGTGAAAACGTAGCATACCTCGCCAGATCCTTAATTCCCTGAAATACATGTAAGTTGAAAAAATCAACAAAAATGTTGAGCGAGTTTATGTGTAGTGAGTATGTAAAAGCTTTGTAAGTATAAAAATCCCTGGTATGTAGCAAATAAGGAAATAAAGAGATCACCAATGGTTTGCAAGGCCATTGATATGTGTGAAGTGCAGTAGGAAGACTCAAACCTAGCAGATTTTTGCGTCAGGCTCAAAGTCACCCCGAGGTCCGTTCTGTTGGGCCTGGGGCCTGGCTCGCTACACCCAGATAGATCTACCGCTAATGACCCTCGGTCCTACAATGAGGATTAATGGCCTCCAGTTCCCGCCTACCCACTCACATGATCTAAGTAGTAACCCTCCTTACGCTAACCATACCATGTAAAAAGTATTCGTAATCATAGTAACATGTATTTCACCCCCGAAGTATAAAAACTGAAAACAATTATGAGAAAAGGGGGGAACATGAACTCACTGAAGTGCGTCTCGAAATAGTAATCTCCCAGTCAACCTGCTGCGTGACGACCTACACGTACTAACTTCTATTAGACGGACGGCCGTGCCTTGGCTTAAGGTTTAACGTTTTTGGGAAATAGTTAGACAACTATTTCGTATTTACACTTCGTAATTATGTATTAATTATATTCCTTCCCAAGGATGGGGGTTTTAATACATGTGCGTTTTTTTATAATTTCAGAAATACATTATTAAGTCCCACTTAATAAAATATATTTTAATTCATTGGTCTAAAACTTTCTTTCTCCAAAATATAAATATTTCTCCCAAAAATATTATATTTTGCTTCGTAAAATTCCCAAAATAATACTTTATCAAAATACACACTTACGAGTATTTTCCGAAAATTACATAAGTTACATTTTAAGGTTCGTGTGGTAATAATAATACCGGTGTAACTTAAATATTTATTGTGAGGGCGTTAGTATTATTTTGGAGTCGTTACTGTTCAGTGTATTCCAGTAATATTATTTTTACTCTAAAAATAATATTTATGTAGTTCACAAAATAATCATAAAATCGCACGAGCATTTTTCTATGAAATATATATTCTAAATATTTCCTTAACAAGTTTTATTTATGAAAATCCACCTCCGACACTTGGTTATTTTGTAATAAAAATTCATGGTGAATTTTTATTTGGAACAAAATAAGTTAAAAATATATTCATAACACTTGTTGTAAAAATATTTTCCAAGTGTTATATTTCTGGAAAAATTTCGCCAGAGTTTCCTCTGTAACTGGAGGTGGCCACGCTTACAAGCGTATCATTTTCTTTTAACAACTCAATCAATCAATTTTCAATCATCAATATTCAATATCAAAACATCAAACTAGTCAAAAATATGCATAAATTGCAAACACATGAACTTGTAAGTTGTGTAAAAGTATGTAGTAACTTTCCAATATTTTTAGTAGATCTTTCTATTTCTAAAAAGGGGAATTGGCGTGTAATAATCCCACCTAGACTTTATTGGCCATTAATAATCCCACCTTAGAATATTCCCCACACCAGTCCCACCTTTCACCTATTTTTCCTATAATGGTCCCCCGTTAAAAAAGACTTAACGGAGTTAAGCTTTTTTTCCAAATTACAAACAGATTTTTTAGGGCTTTTGATCAGAACGATGATACGAGTCCATTGATGTAAAACTTACTTCGAAATGGTGCTCCAAGTGACTTGATTTTGGTTAATTGGAAAATTAAACACCCGAATTGAAGCGTCGTTTTCATCGTTTGGAGCATCGTTTCGAGGCAAGTTTTACATCAATGGACTCGTGTCGTCGTTCTAATCAAAAGCCCTAAAAAGTCTGTTTGTAATTTGGAAAAAAACTTAACTCCGTTAAGTTTTTTTAACGGGGGACCATTGTAGGAAAAATATGTGAAAGGTGGGACTGGTGGGGGGAACATTCTGAGGTGGGATTATTAATGGCCAATAACGTCTAGGTGGGATTATTACAGGCCAATTTCCCTTCTAAAAATAAAATCAGTTTCTTGGAAATCTTATCTTTAAAGAAAATGTAACTTTACAACTTCTTAGTCATAAATTATAAAAATATTTCTTTGTTAAAACCTTTTGTCACACAAGTGTTTACACACTTGTTTGTTAACAAAATTACTTTTGTTTCATGAAAGATCCGGCTTTTAAACGTGGTTTGCATCTTACACTTGGTTCTTCGAAAATACCACTTGTAAATCTTTAGGTCTACTAGTTTAGAACTCCATTTTACAAGAAAAACTATTTTTACACAACTTCATGTTTATGTATGAAAGGGTTCGTCATCTTGTAACTTTCCTACTTAACATAATGCTAGTTCATGTTCCATGAACATGTTCTAGCGTGGTTAGATGACGATCCGTTCCACTACTAGCAACCAACAACATAAAATAACCATAACTAAACAAGATTCATGAGTTTTACACCATTATTTACTCTTTAACCATCATGTTCAGCTTTCTTACAAGACTTTTAGTTTTTTTTTCGCAAGTTCTTGATTTTTATCCATTAAACTTCTTATTAACCACTTTAGACAAGATCAAGAGGGTGTTTAATCACTTACAACTAGCTCAAGGCTAGGGAAGAATCAAAGCGAAAACAAGGTGGTTAATAGCGATGTAGAGAGGTCCTTGTGGTTCCGAAAGCACCGAGCCTCCTTGTACGAACTCTAGCATACTTGTACGTATGTGGTTTAGCAAGATTGAAACTTGAAAGTGATGGTGGGTGTTGTTGTGATCTCGGCCGACTTCAAGAGGAAAGGGAGAGAGAGTGCAATTTTCTTAAGTGTTGGTGTGAAGGAATGAATGACCTTATGGTCTTATTTATAGACCATTTAACTTAATTGTCCAATATATAATGTGTCGCCAAGATATTAAACAATCCAAATAAAATATTCATAAAATGTGTGGTGTATGTTCCCTAGGGGAACCGATCAGATCAATGGGGGGGGGGGGTATTTGGTTTGATTCCAACTATATGGTTAAGTACTAGTTTGATTAGTTAGAACTTTAAGTTAGGTATTTAGTGTGTTATGAATTATAAAGGGTGTTAGGGTATTCGGGGACCCTAACTGGCTCAGAAAAGGAAAAACATGTCATTGTCAATATTTTTATGTTCCGGGTAAAGTCCGGTTGTTCGGTTGGATACTGATCCGTTAAAGTGCTAAATAAGCATTTAAAGTGTGTTTAATATTATTTTTAGTGACACAATGACTTCTCGACACTTTGGAAAGTGTCTAGTATTATTTTCCCATGTTTTTGCACTTCACTAGTTAAATAAAATGCTGACCTTTGTAATAAAGTGCAGAATTTTGTATTTAAAACATGTTTTAGGCACATCCGGTCACTATAACTATCACCTAGTGACGCAGTTTTACAATCCTCACCTCCCTACACTCCCTACTAGTGTAGTAAACTATTCCCGGCTCATACTGGCCTTAGAGACAATGTCTGTCTAGTGCTGGCTATATCAGCATGTTTAATGGGTTATCCGTTCATTGTGCTACTGTGCTTTTGTGCATCAAGTTTGTCACTATAGTTCTGTGTAAATAATGGAGTGACAGCAATAAAGTATGATTCATGTATATGTATGTATCAGAAATCACGTAGCAGTTTAACCATAATTGTAAGCAAGCACAGTAATTAAGCATTAATTAAATATTAATTAATTTGTACGGATACCTGGTTTGGTGAGGGTTGTCACATGGTTGAGAACCAACATCTTTAAGAAAAACTCTCAACAACCAAATATACGTGTCAGCAGTTTCCGACGCCAATAATGTTGCACCAAATGTAACATTGCAGTGATGATTGTCTATACCAGTGAACGGTACAAACACCATAGAGTATCTGCATATGAAAAACGCCATGAGAACTGAAACAATAATAAAACGCCATTGCATGTAAACTAATAAAACGCCATTGCATGTAAAATAATAAAACGCCATTGCATGTAAACTAATAAAACGCCAAAAACAGAAGAAGTTGAATTATAAAAAATTACTTGTTGGAACGATACGTGGTGTCAAACAAAATCACATCACCAAACACGTGGTAATTACGTTTAGCTTGATCATCACACCAAAAAAGACCCTTCAAACGATTGTCTTCGTCTGTGATGTAATCATACGAGAAATTAGGCTGGGAATGTTTTTTTCATTCAAATGTTTCACAACCATATCAGCGTCATATTCCCCTATGAACAAGTTTATTTGCCTCTTATAGTTCTTAAATTCAACTTCGCTTGCACCCACAATTTCAAAACCACCTAAACAAGTCTTCATAACCTTAAACGCCTTGACAGGACCCAAATTCAGCTTATACATGCTATGTATAACATGCTTCTGGAGCTGAGTGAGGTGTCGTTCAGTTGGAAGAAACTGCTTATCAGGACGTTCAACAAGTTCATGATTGTGCTCCTCGACAAACTTATACACCTTCCACAATCCATTCTCATCTTCTACACATAATAGTGCACCACAATCAGTCCTCTTGGAAAAGTTAGATCGCACTACTCGCTCTTTTTGATTGGGGTCCAACGTATCAACCTTCTTGTCCTTATATACCCCAGCTTTCGTACACAAAAATACTTAATACGTAACACACCTTTAGAGTTTGTCTTTATAGTCCCTTTCCTGACTGAAAACCCACACTCCTTGGCATACTTAACATACATTGAATAACAATCATCAAGGCTTGAGAATAGCATGTCCTTTCTGGGCTTTAATTCTTCACTGACGTCAGGAATGATAAATGGTAATCCAGTTTTGGGGCAATGCCTTTGACTCGAGGAAGAGACTTCGTCTGAGAAAACACAGGGAGGAACAGAAAAATTAGAAAAACAGAGTGATGTCTCGTAGTAACATTATACATTAAAACACCATTAATTGAAAAATAAACTAGACATAATAAACACATAATGAAAACGCCAAAATTAATAAAACTAATGTTTCCACAAATTAACAAAATAGTAATAACTAATATTCACAAATACTACTAAATAAAATTCAAAACTAATAAAATAGACGAAAAACGCCAATGATCGAAAAAAGATAACAAATACACAAGAACGTAAAACGACAATTAAAATTAATATCTAAAACTCCAATTGCAGTTATGAATAATAGATTAAATATCAATTAAAACGCGATTAAACTGCATAATTGAATAACGCTATGGAAAATCATACAACACATTATAAATTAATAATACAAAAAAACGCCATAGAACAATGATAAAAGTACAAAACGCCATATCTGTTGCATGATTTGCTGGAACAAAAAGAGAAAACGCCAACGAATTTTACTTTGTCGAACAGAATCCACGTTAAACGCCATAGATCTGAGAAAGCTTGCAAAGCAGGTAACAGCTAACAATAAATCTTTGGAGTTTTAATTTGAAAGAGATTTATAACGCGAATAAGGAGGGAACGTATAAAAGGACAATCGTACCCCCGCATGACAATTAGGGCCCCCTGCCACGTGTTGGGCCAGGATCCGTTCTCACCGTTTCTATATATATATATATACATATATATATATATATGGGATGCGTCATAAGAAAACCAAAAACTAACTAAAAAAGTCCAAAAACACACCAATTTTTTTAATAATTTTTTATAAAAAAAATCGCTATTTTTTATGTAAGGAAAAAAATTTTTAAAAAAAAATTGTTGTACTGCACATGTGCACTAATACGTATATAATGCACATGTGTAGTACACATATAATGCACATGTGCAGTACAAGTTTTTTTTTTTTTTTTTGAAATTTTTCTATATATAAAAAATAGCGATTTTTTTTATAAAATTTGTAAAAAAAAAATATATGTTTTGTAGCTTTTTTTTATGCTTTTTTAGTTAGTTTTCTAGTTTTCTCATTTAGATGTAGTTTTCTCATTATCCTCTCCCTATATATATATATATATATATATATAGGGGCTGGTTAACGTACAAATGCGCTTATCGTACATTACGTACGCTACAATCTCAGCCGTCAGATCATCTTCCCGCATTGAAAATCGCATGTTGTTTTTTTGTAACAATTTCGCATGTTGGTTTTTTAACATGCGATTTCTTCAAAATTACCACATGCGAAATTGTTACAAAAACCAACATGCTATTTCATCAAAATTATCACATGCAAAATTGAATTACCACATGCGAAATTGTTACAAAAAAACAACCTGCTATTTCATCAAAATTATCACATGCGAAATTGAATTACCACATGCGAAATTGTTACAAAAAAACAATCTTCTATTTCATCAAAATTATCACATGCGAAATTGAATTAACGTATGCGAAATTGTTACAAAAAAACACATGCTATTTCATCAAATTTATCACATGCGAAATTATTACAAAAAAACAACATGCGATTTTCATTGCGGGAAGATGATCGGACGACTGAGATTGTAGCATATGTAATGTACGATAAGCGCATTTGTACAGTACCCTTTACCTATATATATATATATATATATATATATATATATATATATATATATATATATATATATATATATATACAGGGGAGGGTTTAAATGAGAATGCTAAATATTTGTGAGAACCGTGAGAACAAATGAAAAAACCATGAGAACTTGGTCAAAAACAATTCAAATTCAAAATTTTTTTCTACACTTATCATTATTATTCGAATACAATGTTAGAAATTCAATTTACACGTTTAAATTTACGTGAATTCATAAATAAAGAAAATTTACACATGTGTAAGTTTGCCATTTACACATGTGTAAATCTGCTATATTTACACATGTGTAAAAAATCTAAAAAGAATGATTTTGAAATGAGAAATGAATTATGTGATGTTATAAATTCTTGTTTTGATGTTGTATCTTAATTAAAATGAGGTTTATATAAAAAAAAAATTGGTTTTGATTGGTTTTTTCATTCGTTCTCACGGTTCTCGCAATATTTAGCGTTCTCAAGATAACCCTCCCCTATATATATATATATATATATATATATATATATATATATATATATATATATATATATATATAATTGCGCTAAAATAAGAACCACCTCGAGTTGTATGAACCGCGAGAACTTTTTGATCCGGACCGAGGTGGACCAAATTTTTTTTTCATAAACGTAGATGCATGTATTATAAACGCATTTGTAAAAAAAAATTCAAAAAAAAAATGTCGTGTGTGTAGTTTTGAGCACCACAAGTTTGTGTTTAAGGTACCCGTAAATTTTCCTGTTAGATTTACGGTACCCGCAAACACAAACTTGTGGTGCTCAAAACTACACACATGACATTTTTTTTTGAATTTTTTTTTTTACAAATGTGTTTATAATACACGCAACTACGTTTTTGAAAAAAAATTTTGGTCCACCTCGCCCCGCACGGTGTAGTTCTCACGGTTCTTACAACTCGAGGTGGTTCTCATTTTAGCAGTCCCCTATATATATATATATATATATATATATATATATATATATATATATAGCTGAAAGATAAATCGAAAACCAATGTAAGTTGAGAAAACCCAAATAAACCCTATGTAATATTTTTATTTTTTTAAAAAAATAGGGAATGCAACATAAATGTACTTGAACATTTTTATAAAAAAAGGAAAAAACGCCTACTAGTTTTTTTTTAAAGTTTAAAATTTGTATGTTATATTTTTTGGACATATATATTATGTAACATTATTTAACATTTAAAAAAACTACTTGGTATTTTTTTGTTTTTCTTTTATAAAAATGTTACATGGGGTTTCTACAAAGGTTTCTTGAGTTTACACAATTTAAGTGGGTTTTCTCTATAGTCTTCCCCTATAGATATAGTATCGCGTATCAGTTCGGTTTCTGACTAATATATATACATATGTATGTACACACAATATATCAACAAAATCACGTATAAGTCCATTTTTTTTTATTTTCTAATGATTATGTTAGTTGGTTCGGGTTGGAGCTCGATGTCGCATTAGGACAAAAATCAAAATAACTATATAGTAACATTTCGTCATTTATATTTTACCACGGGCAGCGTTGACCGGGTCTGACCCGAACCCAAATCTGACCGGTTGACCCACATTGACCATAGTTAACCCGTTGACCGAGTTTGACCGCAGTTGACCGGTAGTTGATCACGTTGACCAGTTTGACCACGTCGACCCAAGCACCAAAACTAACAAAATTGACCCGAACCAAATCTAACCCGTGTTGACCGAATTTGACCTGAACCTGAACCCGAACCAAACCAAACTAAACGCCACTGCCGCTGCCGGCCGGCCTAGAGTCGATGTGACTACCCGCAACTTCAGGTTACTACTTTAACCTAGCCACTGTTAATTTAGACATACATTCATAGCATTACATTTAACTAGGGTTAGTTAAATGAGTCTACGTTGGTAATTTGGGGAATTACTGGAACACGCACAAGTTGATTCTCGAACGTTGGTGACTAACACGAATAATTATAAACGGATGATTTACATGAAATTTGTACGTTGTTTGTCAAATACGTGAATTATGTGCCTTGGTGTGAAAGTTGTATAATTAAGGGGTTGTTTAGAGTATTTGTGAAACTTAATAGACTACTTCAAACCCTAAAACCTCTCAAAATCACTGTACGGCAGTTTATTCTTCTCAAATAATTCTCTAATCATTTTAGCTTTGCAACACAACTATCCATCCTCAATCTTGATCTTTCCAATTCTCCTAGAACAATCTCTATATCAATCTAAGGTAAGTATTCATGCTTTATGTTGTGAATCTCGTTCTTTTGATTCCATGCAAAACCCTAGACATCCGAACAATCTGTGTTTTGTTTCATGACTGATGAATGTGTGATAATAGCTAGATTGATTGAATTGTATGTTTGCTGCTAGTCATTTTAGATGCTATTTGATATGATATGAATGCTAAACTATTGCCTTGATTCATAATATGATTGATTACGATGATTAGGGTTTTGGTCGTAGGATTGTTATTGAAAACTGTGATATTCTCTGTGTTATTGATTTGTGAAGAGATGTTAGTCCGACCGTGTGAAGTCATAAGAGTCAGAGTTTTTCAATTGATGTAGTCCGAGTTTGTGGTTATGTGTCCGAGTTTATAAGTTACTATAATAGTCTGAGTTTGTGTGAGGATGATTATGTTGGTCTTATAAGTTACTATAATAGTCTGAGTTTGTGTGAGGATGATTATGTTGGTCTTAGTTTACAAGCTAATATCATAGTCCAAGTTTGTGATTGTGTTGGCCTTAGTTTACAAGCTAATATAATAGTCCGAGGTTGTGTGTGGATGATTATGTTGGTCCGAATTTATAGGTATACATGTGGGTGGTCCGAACTTAATGAGGAAACAAGAGGGGGATCAGAACTTGTTGATTATATGGTGTCCGCACTGAGATAGTTGTGTATTATGCCATGTCTGTACTTGTTAACTTATATGTCGAGTCTGCATTTGTTGATGTTATGATAAGTCTGCATTTTTTGAGTCTGCATTTGTTGAGTCCGCGTTTGTTGATGTTATGATAAGTCCGCATTTGTTGATGTTATGATAAGTCCGCATTTGTAGAGTCTGCACTTGTTGATGTGATGATAAGTCCGCATTTGTTGATGTTTATGACAAGTCCGCATTTGTATGAATTTGTTGAGGTCCGAATTTATAAAAGGTACGATGTCCGAACTTATTGAATGTATACATATGATGTCCGAGTTTGTAGTTGTGAAATGCATGATGTCCGAGCTTAATTGGGACTTATGATGTCTGAATTCAGGTAATATATCAACCAGGTTGTCCGAGTTTAAATGTTGTACATATTTGTCAGAACTTATAAAGTCAGGACTTATAACATAAGACTTCAACGCTTCACATAGGTGTTACACTAGTCCGTATTTGCTTAAAGTTAAGGATATATTTAAGTTAAACTGTGTATATGTGATGTCCGTGTTTATTGATAACCTTTACATCCGAGTTTCTTAAATCAAAATACTAGTCACCAACTAGAGAACCCACTATAATCCATTGCATGTCACTGTATGTTAAATCATGATTAACCTGATCACCTAAACACCTTATTGTTTGGACATTTAGGGGATTGCAAACAATCTACTTGTACACATACTTACATTTAAAAGTACATTAGGTCGCGTGTAACGGACCTAACACTTACTTAACGTGTAAACGCACGTTATCATTTACTGAGCAAACTACGGTGAGTTCAATACGCTTTCACAAGCATGCATCCCGGGGGGACAAAGAAACTAATATTCCTGGGAGGAATACTTTTAATGTATTGTTTAATTTTGACGTTAGTTAATAAACTCAACTCTATCACGAAGTCCCTACTTACATACCGAGCTAGTTGCCTGGGAGGCAACCGGGTATTAGTTGATAGCACTATTAGGCCTGGCAAACCTCACACTGTGCTGGGAGCCAGGCATGAACTAATGACCTTAAATACTTTGATCAATGATGATAGACACTGATGAGGGCACCAAAAACAGAACAGTCAATCGGTATCGGGTTTATTATTCGTAACATGTCTTTAAACTAAACACTTACTTGATTTACGTAAAACAAAACTGTGAACTCGCCAACTTTATGTTGACACACTTTTCTGCATGCTTGCAAGTCGTTAGATATATATATGGATTAGAGCTTACAGTCTGAGGAGCTAGAGGTGTCATGGGTCATGGTGCTTATTGAAATGTTTAATGTAATGCTTTATAAACAGTTTGGTTTGAAAGGCTTAGAACAATTTCAATTGCTTTCGCTGAACGTATACGTGGTTAAATCAGATGTTTTGAAATGCACTTTTCATATTGAATAAGATTATGCATTTATTATTTTACTATTGTTCAATGTGATTAGTGGCTAGATCCCGGTACGTCATGTGCCTCGCAGTGAAATCCACGTGTGGTATTTGGGGGGTGTGACAGCCGCCGGCTGCGATGTTTCCTTCACTGCCACGCTGCACCACCACTACCCCGTTTCCATTGTCGGCGCACCCCCATTCTCCTGCAAAACTGTTCAACATCATTCCCCCGTTAACTGAGCCAAAACACACAAAAAAACGTAAACGGACCGGAAAAACTCACCGGAATGTCGTCGGAAATAAATTTCCCATCAAAACTTGCAGAGTGGTCCCTAGTAACCTGATCTAACCACGCACGAAATGAAAACTCGAAAACGGGTTTGCCAGAATTTGACCGGAGCGTCGCCGGAGTTGCTCCCGAGCCCAAACGGCTTCGATTCTTGGAAAACGGACACCACCATCGTGTTTGGAAGGTTCGGTTTAGTGGGGAAAGAGTATTTTGGCAAGAAAAATTTGCCGGAGACCACCACCGCAGGTGGCGGCGCCGCCACAATCATCACCGCCATGTTAACCGCCGATGTCACCGCCCGGAAGTTCTCGCCGGTTCTGGTGACCGGCTTCTTTTAGAGAGAGAAAATGAGAGAGAGTGAGGGTTAGAGAGAGAGAGAGAGTGTGTGTGTGTGTGTGGGTGTGAGAATGGTGTAAGTGTGTGTAATTTTCTTTATATAGCTAAGGTTGAGGTGGGTTGGGCCCAAGGCCCATAAGCCCGTCTCTAGTGTTTTGTGTGGCCCAAATGCATTTCCAGGGCCCCGTTTTCAAACCCGAACTTCTTAGAATGTCGTATAACATTATTTTAGGGTCATAAATATGTAAAATCATGTCATTAATCGATGTTTGACGCGTACGTTTGTCGGTTGCGTTAAAATCGCGTAAAATGCTTCGGTTTTCTTTTCTAGTCCATTTTTCGATTCGATTTCGACTACGAATATTAAAATTTGATTACGAAGCTAAATATATCATAATACATCACTTTTAAGATGATAACGAGTCTGATGCTTCCGTTTCGTTTTCGGTGGCTTCCTACAGTCGCGTTTTTCGTTCACGTATGCGTTTTGTGACGTTCGAAAGCTTCGATAATTTAACCTAACCAATTCCTGTGTTTAGAATATATGTATGAAACTCGTATTTTTGTCGTTGTCAGTATTTCGTCCGGTGTCAGTTCTTACCGTTTAACGCTCGTCATGATTCCCGTAAATCACCATCCGCGTACTGTAAAGCCGAATAAATGTTTCTAAGCTTTCCAAAGACCCAATTAAGTTATTTTGTGTCTTATAACAATACTTATAATTGTCTAAATGTTTGTTATACGCATAATTATGAACCGAAAATGTACTTTTTGAGACAAAAAGTCAGCCCGACAAAAAAGGTTACAACTTTACACCTTTCTTTCTCCTCTGTCTTCCCTCATCTGACACAAAAAATGTGACAGCTGCATTGTTACATAAAAATGTTGTAAAAAAATATAACATGTTTTTTATCCGGAGTAAATAATAAAAACTACATAAATTATCTGTTCTAAAATTCATACACTTCATATACTCTAGAAAACTGTTGTCAAAAAACAAAACAAAGATGTAACAAGTTAGTTACAAAAAATATGAATAGCTAAAAAACTATAGCATATTCTTTCTCCTCTCTCTACTATTACAAAAGTGTGTTAGTATCAGAAAAATGTTGAAGGTGTCAATAAATGTTGCAGCGAAAAAGGGAAACACGTGGCAGCATGATATCCATCCTTTTAGTTTTAGAGTTTTTGTAACCTACATGTGATTTCTCCATATAAGTCTTCTATATATATATATATATATAGGAGAGTTATCTTAAGAACGCTAAATATTGTGAGAACGAATAAGAAAACTCATTTTTTTAATACAAACTTCGTTGTAATTAAAAGACAACATTAAAAAAAGAATTTACAACATCAGATTATTCATTTCTCCTCTCAAAATTACTCTTATATAAATTTTTACACATGTAAATTTGTTAATTTACACATGTAACTTTAAACGTATAAATATTGTATTCGAATAATAATGATAAGTGTAAAAAGATTTTGAATTTTAATTGTTTTTATCAAGTTCTGGTGGTTTTTTCATTCCTTCTCACAATATTTAGCGTTTTCATTTGAAAAAAAAAATAAATAATCTAGGCCTTGGGTCGTTGCCCACTCCGCCCTTCTTCTAGGCTAGCCTTACTAATAACAATATAAAATTTAGGGTAAAAGGCCAAATTGTCCCTTGAGTTTATGCCACTTCAGTCTAAAAATGAATTTTTTGTATCTGGGTACTTGAGGTTTCATTTTTGTTGTCATTTCCATCCAAATGACAAAGTCGGTTAAAATGTATCATTAACTCCCATGGACGATTTTGACAATTCTCAAACCTCAGGGGTGATTTTGGCACTTGCCCATTTATTGTTTTGTGTTTTTTTATATTTATAAATTTTATTTTTAAATAAATATATATATATATAAATAATTATAAAAAAAATATATTGAAGCATATACACACATTAATACATTTACACAGTTATTTTTAAATTTTCTTTATAAGTTATAAATATAAAATAATAATAAATTAATGATGTTTGATACGATCTGAAAGACAGGTACTATTGATGTTTGGTATGATAGGTCGACGAGCGGAGATGAGGTACGAGTGCCAAGATAGAGGGGGTGGTTGTGGTGGCGGCAATAGTGGTGGAGATGATAGAGGTGGAGGTGGAGGTGGAGAATGGAGAAGGATAAAAGAGAGAGGGTGTATAAAATGGTGAAGCTTCAACGAAAACTCAATGGGAGCTGAACTCTTAAAATCTAAATGGGTAGGGGTTGGACTCTTAAAATATCCAATAGTTTACACTACAAAAAAAATTCAGAAATTTTCGGTAAAATTATCACTAAGAGCAAAAAATCGGTGGTGGCCGGGGTACCCCTGGCCCCAATAAAGCTTAGCTGATGTGTGTGTATATGTATATATTTATTATGGTTAATTTATTATTTTATATTATAATGGTAAAAAAGAAAATTAAAAAAAAATAAGTGTATATATACAAATGTGTGTGTATATATATTATATTTATAATTATTTTTTTGTTTTTTATTTAAAGATAAAAAATTAGAAAATAAAAGAATAAATGAGTAAATTATCAAAATCGTCTTTAAGGTTTGGAATTGTCAATTTATCCTTGACTTAATAACACATTTTAAATGAGCTAGTGATTTAGATGGAAATGACAAAAAAAATTGAACCTCAGAGACCTATATACAAAAAGTTTCAATTTAAAATTTTAAAAATTTTAAACTAAAGTGATAAAAATGATCTAAACTTAGAGACCATTGACATTTTACTCTAAAATTTACTTATCGTATACAATTTGTTAATAACAGGAATACATGTATCACTTGAAAATAAATGATAGGAGGGAGAGGTAGCCGGTGGAGACTTATATACAAAAAGTTTAACTTCTGTGGGTAGCGAACCTAGTAGAAAACATATTTTAGAAAGTATTTACATCTGTGCTAGTGAACATAGTAGAAAACATATTTTTAGAAAGTATAAAAGTTTATTAAGACAAAAAGTTAGAAAGTGTGAAGAATAGTTAAAAGAGAAACTAAATGATGAAACTAGGAGAATTAAATTTTTATTAATGCAAATTATAGCTGGTTATGATAATTGTTTTATAGTTTAGACTATACGGTTTGGGCGTAGTTTTGTGGCGTTTATGCCTTCTCACGTTAAACACACCATCTCAGGAATGGTGTGGAAGGCGGTGTTGTCGTTGAGGCGGGATATTTTCCACCGGCGTGGAGGAAATGGTGGTGTCGACGTGGTGTTGGGCTATTGGTGTGGGTTATAGCTGTTGGACTCCAGCGACACATTCAAAGAAAATTAATCAAATAAAATATTGACTCCCCTATATAAAAAACTCAACCTTTTCCACCATTTTCACCTTATTCCCTTCAATAGCATTCAAAAAGAAAGAAACACCAAAAAATAAAAGCTCTACGAATGAAAGAAAAGGAAGTCAGATATCAAATTCTTTGCTATGAAGATCGATCACCTTGAAGACGAAGAGATGGAAATGTACAAGAAAATGAAAGACGAAATAAAGGCAAAATATCGTACATATACAAGAAAATGAAAGAAGAAATAAAGGCAAAATATTGTACTTAGTTTCGGTTATTTTTTTTTTTAAGTTTTGTTTTTATTTTTTTAAATTACGTGATCTTTTTTTAGTTAAATTTTGTAATCCTTTATATTATTGTTAATTATTATATTAGTATTAATGCTATTTAAAAAAATAGATTTTGTATAATTATATAATTTTTAAAAATAAAATAATAAAAAAACTGTGCTACGTGTCGAATAACACCATTCTTTCACGCCCTACCCCACTCCTTTTTTTAGACCACGTCCCTTTTCTGACGCATACAGACGTGATAGCCACATGTCGAGTCGCGTCACCATTTCATGCTCCTCCACACCATATAATTATATAGTGAAAAGAATCTTTACAAAGTTTAAAAGAATAGTAATTCTTAAAAAAACAGTAAAATAGTAAATAACAACTTGTTATTGCAAAAGTAGTAAAATAGTATAAAAATGAAAATACATAGCAATTGAACATGTGACCTAAAAACGAGCTAAGTAATTTAGAAATGGGACTTTGAAAAAAGTGAAGTAGCTCAATTATTTAGAAAAAAAAGGACCACACGATACGTACGAGTTTTTGCATATTCAATTATTTAGAAAAAACACCACACGATACGTACGAGTTTTTACACATAAATGTAAGATCACCACTCTCGACCTTATCCTTTCGTCGATATTCAAGAGTTAATGCATGTCGGATTATATAAAGTAGAAAACAAAATGTTACGAAAAAATAGTAATATAAAAAATGGTTTTGACATTGACGTGTGTATATATGTACAAAATGTTATAAACGAGTTGGGTTCCCGCGCTACGTGACAGGAATTTGATCGATTTCGTTTCCGCTCATTGCGTTTGATCCGTTTTACGGTGCATGCACTTTTTCAGGGCCGACCCATAAGGTGTGCGGGGTGAGCCATCGAACAAGGCCCAAACCTTTAAGGGCCCAAAAAATCTCCATTTAATATATTTTCAACATATACAAATCCAATTGACGGCAGTAGTTTTCACCTATTGGGTGAACTGGACGGTGGAGGTAATAGTGTCAGGCAGCTGCCTGGCACTCTCCTATTAGCCCAACAAAATTATGATTTTATCCCGCTTTAAATTTACGATTTTATCATCAGTGTAAAATTATTTTTTTGCCCCAGTTAATAATAAATTTACGCTTTTGCTTCCAGCAAAAAAATTCAATTTTGCCCTCGGTTCAAAATTACGATTTTGTTCTGTTTAAATTTACAGTTTTCCCATTAGTTTTTCTCTCGTAGCCACGTTACGATTTTACCCTCAAATTAAATTTACATTTTCTCCATCGTTTTAGTTTGTTTTCCTGTTTAAATTAGAATTTTCCCCCAGTATAAAATTACAGTCATGCCGGCTCCCCCATTGGTCCATTTAATTTACGATTTTATCCCTGAATAAAAATTATGATTTAGCCGTCAGTTCAAAATTATGTTTTCCCATCGTTTTAGTTTTTTTCGCAAAAGTGGAAAACTTTTTTTTAATTGGTTGACTCGATTTTATTTTTTTCCGTGTCAAGAAGCTGCCTAACACTCGCTCATTAGGCTGGAGGGTGTGGGGGGCCACCCCTCGCCAGCTGGACGCCTATAGCGCCCCCCTCCGCCATCGACCACACCCCCGCCATAGCTGGGGCGCCATTGAAGGCCCGCCATGGTGGTAGCGAGCTGAAACGCGTTGAACGAGTATGAGTTGGTCAAAGATGACCGTTGTGAAACGGTCGAATTTAAAAAAAAAAAATCTTAATTTTATTATATATAACCAATTCTAAACTAAAAACTCACCAATCACAACCAAAACACACACCAATCACAACTAAAACACACACCAATCACAACTTAAAAATGTCATCTTCGAGCTTGTCGTCATCTGACGGTGTTCTTGATGATATGGTTGCCGCCATGGCGCAGGAGGCGACTAATTATTTGCAAGAAGCTGAATCCTCTGCATCGCGTACCAGACAACCCCCTTTTGAACGGAATCGGTTAGCTGCTCATGAACGTCTAGTGCAAGATTATTTTTGTGAAACTCCCGTGTACGATGATGATCAGTTTAAGCGTAGGTTTCGTATGAGCCGACGACTATTCGTTAAAATTTCCGATGATCTTGCGGGCGAATCCCCTTTTTTCACGCATAGGGTAAGTGCAAGTGGCAAGGTTGGTTTCTCTGGACTACAAAAGTGTACGGCAGCAATTAGGCAACTAGCGTACGGCACATCGAGTGATGCGTGGGATGAGTATTTAAGGATGTCGTCAAGAATGTATCGTGAGTCTCTTGAAAATTTTTGTGAAGGTAACTTTTATTAACACTAGTATTTATTATTTTTTTACGTCGTTATTATTTTTAAATTAGCAATACTTTATTAGGTGTAATCTCTCTGTACGGGAGACGATATTTGAGGATGCCAACCGTAGCCGACGTTCCAATTCTATACGAGGCCCATCAGCGCTTACATGGGTTTCCTGGAATGTTGGGAAGTCTTGATTGCATGCACTAGGAATGGGCGGCACACCCAACCGCTTGGAAAGGGCAACATCATCGTGGTGACCACGATGGTCCTACCGTGATATTACAAGCGGTCGCTTCTCAAGATTTATGGATTTGGCATGCGTACTTTGGCATGGCTGGTACGAACAATGACGTTACTGTTTTAATGACCTCGAATCTATTCGACGATGTCATAGACGGTGTTGCACCAGATACTTCATTCTATGCAAACGACGTGCAGTATAAATATGGCTACTATCTTATAGACGGTATTTATCCCGAGTGGGCGACGTTGGTAAAAAGTCCCTCGTGTCCAGATGACGAAAAAAGATTGTATTTCAAGAAAAAACAAGAGTCAGCAAGAAAAGATATCGAGCGGGATTTCGGTGTGTTAAAGAAAAGATGGTCTATCATTACTAGGGCCGTTCAAATCGCTCGCCGTTTGTCGCTCACTCGACGCTCGTTCGGAATTGCTCAGAAAATGCTCGTTCGATTTGACGCTCGGTTGTAAATGAGCCGCTCCGCTCGGTTCGGTTTGTAAACGAGCCAAGAATGAGCAAAGGTCTGCTCGGCTCGGTTCAGCTCAAATTATTATTTTTAATTAGTATATATATACATATACATATACACATACATATATAAACATGTATATACACACACACATATATATATACATATACAAATATAAATTATACATATACGCACACACCTATATATATACACACATTACACATACATATATACTTACATATAAATTAAATTTATAGTTTTATATATACCATTATATTAGATTTTGGTCAAATATATACAAATTTACAACTATATCTAGACGTACTAGCCTAATCACGCCAATAAAAAATTAATATCAAATCTAAAAGTTAAACCGTAAACGGATAAACGAAAGGCTGCTCATCGGCTTAATGTTTCATGTCGTTACCCTAGGTCGATCGTCTCCTGCTCTTAACGTAATTGTTTGTGCAATATGATCGTCGACTCGTTGGCCACAACATTGTTATTCATCAGAAAAATATTATACCATGAAATGTACATGTTTTTAAACACATAAAAACTTGTGACCAAACATTGTCACTATCTCTCTCAGTAAATTTAAATTGGGCGACACGGTTGTCCAAATTGCTCGAACTTCGCTCGATGCTCGCTCGGAATATTTACGACTCGAAAAACGCTCACTTGATTTGAGGCTTAGTTTTAAATGAGCCGCTCCGCTCGGTTTGGTTTGTAAACGAGCCAAGCACGAGCAAAGGTCCGTTCGGTTTGACTCGGCTCGTGAACAACCCTAATCATCACCCAGCCTTCGAGGATACTTGAAAAAAGTAAAATGAGAAACGTTATGTATACATGTATCATTTTGCATAACATGATATTGGAGGACTCTGGTAGAGCATTTTGTGGAGAAAGCTATAATGAAAGTATCCAACCGACAAACTCAATACTAACATACGCTGAGAAAGAAGATATCCGAGCAAAGATACGGGCTAGGCACACACACCAAAACCTTCGAGCCGATCTGACAGAGCACCTATGGTTTTATCGTGAACAAGGAGGACTCGACACAGACGACGAGTAGTGGTTTTATTTTTTAAATGAAGTTATGTAGTGTTTTTTTAATGAAATTATCTAGTGTTTTTTTAATGAAATTATGTAGTGTTTTTATTTTTTAAATGAAATTATCTAGTGTTTTTTTTAATGAAGTTGTGTTTTGTTTTTATTTTCTAGTTAAAAAATAAATATTTAAATAAAAAAATAATTAGATAATCATGACACGGGGCTTCATCCACACCCTCCAAATTAAATAGTGGCATGATAAAGCCCCCATGCTGACATGGCGATGACATGGAGCCTAGGTGGCATGATAAAGCCCCATGGGGCTCCATCCACACCTCATAGCCTTAGTCCTGAAAATTGCAGTTTTGCCCTGAGCCGAAAAATGGTCTTATCATCGTTTTAGTTTTTTTACTGACAAAATTATAGTAGTGTTTTTTAATTGATTGAGAATTATTCGGTCATCGCATCGCAACGCGGGCGGGGCATCACCTAGTTATAATACAAATATGAACTTGAAAATACTAATAATGTTCATGTAGTAGAGATGCTTTGTTCCTTCAGTAATTATATACTTGTTTCAAGTTCGAATCATGTTAGTCCTTTTATTTATATTTTGAGTCTGATGCGTTTAAAGTTGTTTGTTTTTCTGTTTCTGATGCTTAAGATTAATCAATATGATGAATTGGAATGATCAAAAGAGGCCAGGGGAAGAGGAATAGACTTTTGCTATTTCTTGTTGATCATGTGACACAAAAAATATATTTGTTTACACATAAAGATAAAATACTTTTTCTCTTTTTTTTTTTTTTGTCAATTATACTTTGATATTATTTTCAGAGTATACCATTAAGGTTTATCCTTTATACATATATATGAGCCCATTTTTATTAATCATATAGGGCCTTAAGAAATGATTTTGTATATACAATAGTTTACAAACCCGTGTATTACACGGGTTAAATGACGATAAAATATAAATTATAAACTTGTATATAATCCCTATTAATAAAATGACTTATTAGATAAAATAGTAAAAAAGAAACAGTTATATTTTCAGCTATCCAAAATAATTTTCTAAGTTTTCACCTCTATCTTGAAATACTACAATCCATCTTACAATTCAAAATAATTAAATTTGAAAATATATATTTGATCTCCAAATTAATTGAACTATATTATATTATATTATTTGATACATTTATATTGGTTATAGAGAATTATTAATTAAATTTGAATTTATACGTTTATCTCTAACTTTATTAATTAATGTGTAATATTATTATTAAAAGTAGAGTGACACAGTGACACGTGTACAAAAGGATTTCTATTAGTATAGTAGGATATAACTTTTGTTATATATTTTAAGAAAATATATTTTAAGGACCGATTTTCACTACTCGCCCAGGGCCTAAAGAATTTTTAGAATTTTCGGAGACGACCCTGCACTCTGTATATCAACCGAAAGAGAAAAATAAAATACAATAGAAACTCGATAAATTAATACTCGATTATTTAATAAACTCTCTAAGATAATATTTTTTGCCGGTCCCGACTTGGGGATAGGGTGCTAAATTAATAATTCGCTAAAATTATAAGATAATACATTTTTGATAATTTCTTTAGACCCTATATAAAATATAAATTAATAATTTCTTATATATAGCATATTACATGAATGATTTATGAAGGTTTCTTGAAAAGTGACTCAATTGTCTTTGAACTTTCCAAGCCAACCAATAGAAAAAGTAAAGTCTGGAGTATCCACTGGATACATATCTTTCATGAACTTTTTCGCCTTCTCGATGATTAGTTCACCTGTCATATTCACATGTTCTTGATATTGAAGAATCCATTCATAGAGAGATTTTTCTAGGTCAGGAAATTTTGCCGGTTTGTGTCGCTTAACATCGCCTCTTTCGGGAGCAAGTGAGAGATACTCTAAAGACCGCTTAACTGTATTCGATATTGTCGCTTGACTCACCTACAAACCACAGTTACTATGAACCCATTCTTGCAATTGCTTTTGAGTGAGACTTGGATTATCCTTGTTGTGCCTGCATAATGCTCTTCAAATCTCGTCTGTCATTGTTGTTTTTTTCACACCTTTAAGATGGGAAGCCATGTTGTGTGTATGATTTGTTTGTGTTAACCTATTTTGATCTTGTATTTATATAGAAAATATTTTTAATGTCCATAAAGTGATACATTGAACACAAGAAGCATAATAAGGTGGGAGATTGAAGGTTTCTTTCAAATTGGGCCGTTCATTTGATTTACATGTATTGTATACAATAATTAAGTGAAAGCTTGAAAGGTGTTTGTAAACTAAGTATTCTACTATAAATTAATAAAATATTAATTAATATATAAATTAATAATTATTAATTTATTGATTAATTAATAACTCTTTTAGTTAATAAATTTTGGTGGTCTCAAGTGTATTATTTTATAGAATTTCTACTGTATGTTATATTCGAGCCAGCTTTGTAATGCAGTACACGTTGGTAATATGGTCAGTTTCGTTTCGACCTTTTACGGTACCAGTACAAGGCCGTCACTAGTGAAATCTTAGAAACTATAACAACTTAAAGATAAAATTCTTAGAAAATATATTTATTTGAGTTGACTGAGTTTATATTTATTTGACCCGGAACCATCGCCAGTGAAATCATGTTGTTTGGAGAGTGAGTAAAAGTTGATCCGATGAGGAAGAGTATGCGTATGAACAATCTATCGTAGTATGAGCAAACTCCGATCGATTCATCCGTCGTTGCCGTCGCCGCCGCTACTGACGGTTACGCCTCCGTCGATGATGCTGTACAGACTCAATCCAATGGCGGCAGAGAACGCAAACGAGGTTCGTTTTTCAGGTTTTGAGATTAAGTAGGTTAGAGTAAATGAAGATCTGCTGATTGATTCATGACCTAGGTTTGTGTAGTTTCGAAGAGTTCCAGAGTTCCAGCTCCAGCGAGACCTAGTACACACGCGCACACACACACACACACATATATATAGGGAGAGAGAGAGAGAGAGAGAATATTTTATGAAAATATTGCACATTCGACCCTAGACTTTGGTGAGAGGCACATGACTACATTTAAAAGAAAACTTAACTACGTTTGGAACAAAGGACACCGGTTGTAATCATGTGCAAACGTAAAGAACAATCAATGTACTTTTTAAACGTAAAGACACCACTTGCAGAAACACTCTGAAACGTAAAGGACGAAAAGTGCAATTTTCTATAAAATATATATCAAAACGTAGATAAAAATAAATGTGTTGTAATGATATATCCATAATGTAGCAAAGAATATTTATTAAATGTTTTAAAAAATAAAATATTTTGAAATAAACTATATTATTAAAATAGATCAAGATCATTTCAGAACCAAGAAAATTTATAGAACTTGCAGAACTCTTTACAGCCACTCATTTTATTTCATGTTATTTTTTCATTATGTTATTTACGACGGGCATTAAAGTAAATTTACACATATAAAATTATCACATTTTTAATTTAACCTGGTTTATCTCAATTTTAAAAGATTTCTTTTGAATGAATTCCACCATTTTCTCACACATTCAAATCTAAATAAAATAAAATACTTATACTCAATCACATCAATTATTCAATACATATCCTCAATTATCTTATGATTTATATAACAAGCTTTTGTTCATCGTCTTTGCATGTGGCATATTATTTATTCGTTTACATTTTTTAACAACTAAATGTTACTGTTACATATATATATATATATAAATTTTACTCACACATAATCAAGTAATGTCATATATGCAATTAGGGGAAGGTTCATTTGAGAAGAAATTTAATGTAAGAATAAAAAGAAGAAAGGGCATAATGGTAAAACATTAAATAGTTTATAACTCCTCTCATTAGTTATGTTATCTCTCATCAATAAAGCAAAACATATTTTATCCTACACAATTCAAAATTTATCCTACATATATCTTACACTTTCTGAAATTTACCCTACGCATATCTAAATTTATCATACACATTTAAAAATTTATCCTCCACGTACTAGAATTTATCCTACACATGTCGAAGATTGTCCTTCACCCTAAATTATTTTATCTTTAAAGACTATATTTAACAGGGAGTTACAAGTTTAATTAATTAGTTAATTAATTACAATTAGGAATTTACATATATGCCCTTATTAATAACATTAAATACACATATTAAATGAAGTAAAATGGAGCATTTCTATTGGTTTAAAGCTTATTCTTTTTATTCTTACAAAATTTTTTTCTTATCATTTGAACCCTCCACTACACACACACACACACACACACACACACACACATATATATATATATATAGGCTAAAGCTAGGTAGAAAACCCTCCATTTTGAGAAAACCCTAGAAAACCCAACCTCCCGACTTTTTTTTTTTGAAAAAAATAACACAAGTAATATACATGTTTTTAAGAGTTTTGGGCCAAAAAAAAAACAAAAAAGCGCCGAAGGAATGTTTAAAAAAAAAACAAATTTCAGCAAGTTTCAGCTTTTTTTGCCTAACACATGTTAGTCACCCGGAGTTTGCTGAAATTTGTTTATTTTTTTTAAAACATCCCTTCGGCGCTTTTTGGTTTTTTTTGGACCAAAAATCTTAGAAACATGTATATTACATGTGTTATTTTTTCAAAAAAAAAAATGTTGGGAGGTTGGGTAAAAATGGGGGGAGTTTTGAGTTTCCAGAGTTTTCTAAAAACATAAGGGTTTTCTATATAGCCCTCCCCTATATATATATATATATATATGTATTATATTATATTATATATTATATATATACAATGTTAAACCAACTTGAAAACCACTTTCTGCAAACCATTTAACATCAAATTCTCTACACCATCTCAAATTTCAAAAGAAAATGCAATCTTTAAGTTCGTCAGATTCGTATGAACAGTTTGTTTTGTCATCCTCATCTGATGA
Organism: Helianthus annuus; assembly: GCF_002127325.2. Taxonomy (NCBI): domain Eukaryota; kingdom Viridiplantae; phylum Streptophyta; class Magnoliopsida; order Asterales; family Asteraceae; genus Helianthus; species Helianthus annuus. The sequence goes on along the minus strand of NC_035446.2, from coordinate 67,146,521 downwards.
CGACAGCGCGGAACTGATATTATCGGCCATTTAGAAAGTGGTACAAGCTATTGTTGAAGATGAAGAAGAAAGAAGTTCCCAACCCAAGCGAAGAAAATATATAAGGCGCGCACGGCAAGACATTTAGAAAGTGTACAAGCTATTGTTGAAGACGGCTCATATAGTCAAATCGTTACAATGGTTCAAAATGTAGTATAATGTGTTCATATGCTGGATGAGCATATGCAACAGAAATGCAATGTAAAACCATGTACTAAGTACGCACACAATAGGCATACATAGCATGTAATGTAAAGCAATGTACTAAGTACGCACACAATGGGCATACATAGCATGTAATGTAATGTAAAACCATGTACTAAGTACGCACACAATGGGCATACATAGCATGAAATGTAATGTAAAACAATGTACTAAGTACGCACACAATGGGCATACATAGCATGAAATGTATTGTAAAGTGATGTGCTAAGCATGCACACAATGGACATACATAGCATAAACACAATGAAATCATGTACTATATATGTACTATCGAACATAGCAAATATATGATGTGAAAACATGGAAAGCATGAAAGTAACAGATAGGCACATGTGTTTCACCCCAAAACAGTTTGGAAAACAGTAAAAGAGGGGTTCAATGTACTCACCTGAGATTGCTTTGAATTCCTTGTGTAATAATCACACAATGCTAGAGATCACGGAATATCAAACGGCACCTAATAGGTAGCTATATTAATATACCGGACCAAAATCGGAAGGATCGGATAGTATGCGGGTTCGTAAACCAAACGAGTATGGAAACTCGTGTAATATGGTTTAACAAAGCCTACATACTAAAATGAAACCTAACCTAGGTGCTTGCGACCCATCACGACCCGTTTAGGTAGCTTATGCTACCTTAACGCGTCGTTCGCGTAGAACGCGTTTGGAACGCCTAACATCGTGACCACAAGGCATAACCTCGGAAGGTTATAGCTATGGTCACCTAATGTGTTTGGTCGGATCCTAATGATCGATCAAATGGGTCGGGTTCGAAAGTATAAGCGATGGTTTAGATCGCTTACCTTACGACCCTATATAAGCACTAAACTAAAAGTGACGAGCTAAGCATGTTAGAACATGCTTAACTAAGTTTAGAAAACAGGTTTGGCATCAAAACAAACGGCTTTGATGCTCACGAGTAGTTTGGTTACAAAATACGCAAGAATGCACATTTTGGCCGAAACTACGACTCGTCACTGAGCCTAGATAACGTGGTAATCAGTAGGTACAGTCGCCATGGACTATAACCATCGTGAACACGCTCATGTTATGAAGTTCCATGAACTTCGGGTTGACCATAGGCTGGTCAAATGCAGAAAGTCAACAAAACGTTGACTTTCGGACTCGAAAAGCGAATAAAAGAGTGAAAGAATACTTACGGAGGGTCCCCGAATGCTAATCTAGATCAAAATAGCTCAGGTATGAAACAAAGGTTCCAACTTAGAGCTTAGATCAGATTCTTGTGGGTTTTAACCAAAAAGGGGGGGGGGTATTTATAGGATTTCCCGATCCGTTAGGATCGTTTCTTGAAAAACGTGATCGAATCTCGTGCGTACACTTGTCGAAAACTTGTGGTTACTGAAAATGCCCCTTAGTGAGCTGAAAGGGCAAGTGAAAACATGTGGACGAGGTTTAATCTACTGAGATTCGCTGACTAATCGATCTTATCTGATCTGTTAGTCTGACGCGGCCCGCGTGAAGGTGCAGGTCAGACTTACGCGGGCCGCCTGGCCCCGTCTGATCTGCACCACTTGCAGAATTTACATATTTGCTCCCTGTTGCATGTTTAAGCTATTTCCGACACTTCTAAGGCCCGTAAAGCCAACTTTAAGGTCCTAAAATGATGCCTAAACATTTTGGACATGAAACATGCTCAAAAATGTTCCGGATGTCGGTTCGTTTGGCCGTACGATCGCGATGTTCGCTTAATTACGACGGAATGCGCATAAGCGCGAAAGACGATCCAAATGGCGCGAAAGACGATCCAAATGACGCGACGAATGGATTTTTTTCATGCCATACACTAAGGCATAATATAAGGATGTTTACATAAATTTTTGGATGTCCGGAGGTATTCAGAACGTAAGTTATGCGCAAAAGTGCAAACTTGTGCACTTTTTGACACTTTTAGCCCCTGAATGATCCAAAAGTTTGTTTTAGCATACCAAACCCCTCAAAGCCTATTTCTAAGCTATGTAAAGGATATTTATGGTATGTTTAACTTATGGACATGTTCCGGAATGTTTGTTACAGTTCAAATTGGCATACTTTCGCAGTTTGTCAAGTTTAGTCCCTGTAAGCGAATTAACTTGTTTTTGCCATACCAAAGCCTTCAAAACTTATTTCTAAGTTATGTAAAGGTTATTTAAGGTATGTTAAGTATATGTTGATGTTCTGGAGTATTTGTCGCATTTAAACTGAGTACGTTTACGCACTAGTTTGCGTAATATTTTCCAGAAAGCGATGTAGAGTTTGAAATTGAACAAGAACTGATATGTGCAAAAGATACACATATTTATACAAGATCCCAAGTATGAAATACAATATTTCATTGGCTTGGTATTTGTTTGATGGTCGCGGTGGCACAGGTGTCACACATCATGCTTTGCCTTAAGTGAATCAGCAACTCGTTGAACCTCGGTACTCCTTTCTTTCAATCGGTTCATTTCAATCCCACGAGCATTATCAGCTGCACGCATCTGCACCAATTGTCGTTCTCGTATATCATCAGCAGCTTTTAGACGTTCGTTCTCAGCCTTTAGATGTTCAACTTCTGCTTGTTGGCGTTCAATTTCTGCTTGTTGCCGTTCAACAGTGGATTTTAACGTTTTGATCTCCACCTGTTGCTTGATCACATCGTTTCTTGTAACGTTCATGAATGCCGATTGTCTGTCAATCTGACCTGCAGCAGCTTGCAGTTGAGAAAATAAGAAAACTACCTTTTCGTCTGGCTGCATTTCAGAAAATTTTCTTTGTCGGCGTTCTGAGCTGTGCTGAGAAGTAGTTGCTCGGATAGTAGATGCCATTGTGTGCGCATGTTCAGCTTGTGGCGTAACCGTTGGCGTTTCAACTGTTAAAGAAACCACAGGAGGTGGTTCAGTTAACCTTAGAGGAGAAGATACCATAGCAGAAGCTTCTCCGGCCGTGAGTCCAAAATTTGGATTCATTTCCGCTTCGTGAACAGATTCTTGTTGTGACACGGTTGGCTGCACAGATGAAGCACCAATGTACTTCCTACTCTTTTTCTTCCTACGAACAACAGTTTGTTTCTTCTTTAAACGCTCTGCTTCAGTATCAGACGGAACATAATCGGCATCCTCCTCCTGTCTAATCCGACGTACCTTCTTAACCCCACGCTCATCAAGATAGAACTCATATCCTGGTTCTGGCTCATTATCATCAGAGTCAGAATCTTCTTCATCACCTCCAGCAGAAATAGTACCATGTGCACCAGCAGCAGATGCACCAACATCTCCACCATCACCACCTTCATCATTACCATCATCATCGTCACCTTCAGAAGAATTGCTGAAAATCTTAATCTTCTTGCGTCCAAATTTATCCTCCATCATCTTTTTCAATTTGGGCTCTTCGTCGTCCGATTGGCTGTCGTCGTGACGCCATTTATCGTTTGCAGGAGCGATGTAATCTTTCTTATTAAGAGCACTGATCATCTTCCTTGGTGGTTTGCTTTCTTTGTACCTATTTGCTGCAACACCCCTGAATATCTTTAAAGAATGCTCTATCATAGCATCTATCTTTAGAATACCGTTGTCGGCTTTCGGAAGATTCGGATGTTGGACGTTCATTATCATCTACAAGAATCTAGGATACATCCAGAACTTGTTCCCTGTCGAATGCGCACCCGTTCCCTTTAGATTTTCTTTCATGTTTGCGTAGATATACTTGGAAATACTAAACGGCTTGTTTAGTACCAAGGCTACCATAAATCCGACCAAATTATTGCCTACCATATCGTAACCAGCACGACGGTTGCTCAGACATTGAATAAGAACATGCAATAGAAACTTGTAGCGTATCGGCAACCAGGCTTTGTTGATCTGACTACCAAAGATATCACCAGTACATTTCATCCGAAGTAGACATCCGCGCGTGCACATAATCAGAACGGAATATTGTGCATTTGGATCATCTTTAAGTTCCAATACGATGTTCAGAATCTCCGGAGAGACATCCACGTTCAATTGGTTAACCTGCCCTTGAATTAGCTCATTTCCGTCAACTACTATTACTTTAGCAGTATCCCAGAAACCTTTAACAAGAGACTTTTAAACCGGCGTTGAGAAGGTAATAGCTATGTTGATCCGAGATTCCCTTAGCCATTGAGTGATCTCCTTAAATTCAGCAATCTTTCCTTCAGGATCAAGATAGGCGATCATGTTGTGTCGGGGTTCAGACATGGTTTGTTCTTCTGTTTTGTTTGTTTTCTTAGTTGCGGGTTTGCGTTTCTGTTCTTTCGGAGCCATTCTGTACATGAAAAACATCCACTATGAGTCATAAGGATATAACACCTGCATAATACATATATACATACATGTTAAGTATACTGTGAACAGTAAACATGTATAAATATACATACTGTGAAAGTGTAATACAAATGAACAACATGAAAATTTTTCTAAGTATAAACTCCATGAACAACCTTCCTATGTGGCGAAGAACCTCTCTTAGACGAAGGACAGGTTTTTCGTCGCACATTATCGATGAAGAACTAAGTCAACAGAAGTCAACTAAAGTCAACAAAGAATGGGTTCTTCGTTGACTAAGAGGTTTTTCGTCAAACAACTTGATGAAGAATAGGTTCTTCGTCATTTAGGGTTCTTCGTCTACATTGAATTTGGGGGTTTTTCGTTACAAGGGTTTTTCCCCGAACATCATTGAATCAACAGTTGATTCACAAACAGCAAACAATAAAACTTGTTAAACAAAAACATGAAGAGCCCAAGGTCCAGAAGTCTAATCGACATCATTTTAACATGAAAAACAACATTCAAATGAAAGTAGTTTCAAGATTTAAACACCCCTGTTTTTCATATCCAAAACAAAAACCAAAAAGATGTAACTACCTACATATAGTTACCACATGCATTCAAATGATCAAGAAACAAACATATAACAATATGAAATATCAAAGAGTCTCCGAGGATTTTACAATCATCGGTCAAGAACAGTGGATTAACAGGTTCAGATGATGTTATCGGTCACTTTTAATACCTTGGTTTGTTTTAAAATATCAAAGAAACACAGAGGTTTTTGAGTCGGTTGGGGGTTTTTGTGAAGAAGACGGTGAACAGTTGTGGGTTATGAAAAAGTGAACACAATAATGCACTGGAGTCCCTTTATATACCCTGACCCCCGACAAAGAACTATCAACGACGAAGAATTTAAGTGGGCTGACGAAGAACCTTAATGGGTTAAACAGTTAGCCCATAGTGAGGGTCCACGAAGAACCTGGGTTCTTCGTGAAGACCTCGCCCAAGAATGGTTCTTCGTCGTGATAAGGTTTTTCGTTGACCAAAAGAGGTTCTTCGTTGATCTTTCACACACAAAATCACCAAGTCTTTGATTTTGAACATATTTTACAGATTGAACAGATTTTCCTTTATGTTAAGTTTACCAAATGCAAAAGGATCTTTATGAAGTAATGAAATCACAAACAATTCGGTTTCAGGCTTTCCGGCAGAAAACATTCGAGTTTCAACTTCGGCTAATCAAAAACAAACTTTACAAATTACACTAAAACTGAATTTTAAATGCGGTAAACTAACGAAAATCGATAATAAGCTGTAAAAGACTGTACAAAATCAAACTTTTTGTGAGTTTCAAGGTAAAAGAATCATACCAGCTTACGGTCTTTGTCAAGATGGTTTTTGATTCTGTTAAAAGCTTTAGATAAGTATCCTACCATAATTATCGGTATTGTTGTCCACATAAGCTCAACTTATCAGATGTAATCATAATTTGGAGATACAATTTACGGTATGAATTATACTTGCAAGTCGATGTTCATCCACTCACGACACATTCTCGTATCAAGGTATGCACGAGAGTTCATCTTACCGGTGAGTATACCGCTTATCATCTGTTTGACCGTATAAAATGATGTGAGATACTCACTTATTTTTGATTGAAAACAAGCCCTATGTGATAGAATCACTTATTGATGAGGAACTTGATTTTCAGATGCATGAGGGCACAGGAGCAAGTTCGTGAACAGGTTAGTACCAACGTACAGACAAAGAGACGAACTTGACTCCCGCAAGAAAGCTGTGATAGAATATCACTTATTTTGTTTGGACATGTGATTGTTGATCTCTTATTGAGGTCGAATTCAAAATGTACACGTATGTATAGTATCATGGAAGATCTCCGTTATTTTTCGATAAAAGATACAACCATGATACCCAGATGATAAGACAGCATAAAGACCGTATATCTCAGAACCTCGGCAATCAATCAAATGAAATTTCGGTACTAAGACCATATGCCAATGAATGGTTCCCACCTGACTTGAAGTCTGTTAGGTTTATATCATCCTGCACATTTTAATCTGATTGGGAGCCTACCGATACATCATTAGTAGAGATACTTATCATTTTTCAGTTTTTTTTTTTACATTTTTGACCATGTTGACCGACCACACCAGTGTATATCATCACTTTCTCTTATCCAAGAAACTCATTTTTGATTTTCTAATGTTCTTGAATTTTTGATTTTTCAAACCTAAAGACAGAAAGTAAAGACATATTTTTGGATTTTTGACTTTTTCACATTTTTTTGTATTTTCTTGAAATTTCTCCTCCTAAAATGCGAAAAAGTAACGAAAATGAAAATCTTTTTGTATTTTTAGAGTTTTTAAAGAAAATATTTACGAAAACGATTAGCCAAAGAAGTTTTACTCGGGTTTCACCTTAATGCCATTGACCAAAAGAAGATAATCAAAACGTGACTTATCAAAAGCTTTAGTGAACAGGTCGGCACGTTGGTGATCAGTGTGGACTTTAACAACATCGATAAGTCTTTTATCAAAACAATCACGTATGAAGTGATATTTAATTTCAATGTGTTTGGTCTTGGAATGCTGCACAGGATTTCTAGTGATCTGTAAGGCAGCATTATTATCAACTAAAATAGAAGTAGATAGGAATTCAAAACCGTAGTCGCGCATTTGTTACTTGATCCACAAAACTTGGGAGCAACAAATTGAGGCAGCAATGTATTCAGCTTCACAAGTTGATCTAGCGACACAAGTCTGCTTCTTGCACTGCCATGTGACAAGGCGATTTCCTAAAAACTGACATCCAGCCGTTGTGGATTTGCCGTCGATTTTGCAGCCACCAAAATCCGAATCACTGAACGCGATCAAGTAGAAACTATCATCCCTAGGGTACCAGATACCGATGTTCAGTCAACCCTTCAAATAGCGGAAAATCCTTTTTACAGCTCCTAGATGTGAGGCCTTCGGGTTGGCTTGATATCTTGCGAGCAGGCACGTAGGATACATTATGTCTGGCCTCGATGCTGTGAGATACAATAGAGATCCGATCATTGCACGATAATATGAAGAGTTATCGCTTTCACCCTTCAAATCCGGAGTAATCCCGTGATTCTGCGGAAGTGGGGTACCAATGGGCGTTGCATCAGACATCTGGAACCGGCTCAAGATGTCACCAACATATTTAGTTTGATGGATGAATATCCCAGACTCAGTTTGTTGAACTTGAAGGCCCAAAAAGAAATTCATTTCCCCCATGGCGCTCATCTAGAATTTCTCCTGCATAACACACTCGAATTGCCTTTACAAAACATCTTTAGTTGAACCAAAGATTATATCATCAACGTATACTTGTACCAACAGAAGATCTTCATCCTGTTCATTGATGAAAAGAGTGCAATCTATAAGACCTCGGCGAAAACCATTCTCCAACAGATAGTTAGATAAAGTTGCATACCAAGCTCCCGGTGCTTGATGTAAACCGTAGAGAGCTTTGTTGAGCAACCAAACTCGATCAGGGTAAATAGGATCTTCAAAACCCGGAGGTTATTCGACGTACACCTCTTCTTCAACATCACCTTGTAAGAAAGCACTTTTCACGTCCATCTGGTAGACCTTGAATCCTTTAAATGAAGCATAAGCTAGAAAGATCCGAATAGCCTCAAGACGTGCAACAGGTACATAAACCTCATTGTAGTCAATCCCTTCGATCTGACGAAACCCTTGAACAACTAATCTCGCTTTGTTTCGAATGACTACTACACGATCATCCTTTTTGCATTTGTAAACCCAACGGGTGCCAATTTTCTTGTAATCGTCAGGTTTTTCAACAAGTTTCCAGACACCCAGTTTCTGGAATTGTTTCAGTTCCTCCTGCATAGCTTCCACCCAAGAATTATCCTTTAGAGCTTCTTTCCAAGACTTTGGTTCTTCTTGTGAGACATAATACACGAAGGACCAATCATTCTGTCCCCCAGATTCTCTTATAGCTGTATACAAACCACCATTCTGGTTGTATCTCAGCTGATTACGCATCTGCACTCCACTTTGGACATCTCCAATAATATTCTGTTGCGGATGAGTATCATGAATTCTTGTTTCAGGAGCATCAGAAACACGAGTATTAATACCCAAATTGTTAAAATTAAGATCAACAACCAAATCCATGCCTGGCATAGACGTAGATGTGGATGCATTTCCTTCAATAGTGTCTACATTCTGCACATGAGAAGTAGCTTCAGAAACACCTTGAACAGGAGCAACCGGAGCTAAAGATCCTTCATTCGCATCGTGGAACTCATCATCTTCCGACGACACATTGTACTCAGTTGCATCTTCAAATTCCCCATTTTGAACAATATTGTTAACCGAAGTGGAAGCTTGAGGGTTAACACTAATTGGTCGAACCAATGACGAGTCAACTGCATTATCACTTTCTAGTAACATTTGAGCAGCTGCTGATGCATCATCAAAGGTTAGCAGTTTAAAGGAGTAGAATAGCCCATCATAATCGAACATCCAAGGATCACCCGGAGCTCTTACAGAATTAGTATACCTTTGAACCTTTACTTCACCCCATAACTCAATCTTTTTAGTTGTCAAATTCCACACACGAAAATTCGGAGTAGCATATCCAAGGAAGAAACCCTCGATAGCCTTGGTGCCTAACTTTCCGTGCGGTTCAATCATAGTGCATGGACCGCCAAAAGGTTCTAAGTAAGAAATGTCCGGTTTCCTTTTGTGTAACAGTTCGAAACAAGTCTTGTCATGCCTTTTAATTGTAAGAACTCTGTTTAAAGTATAGCAAGCAGTAGCCACAGCCTCCCCCCAGAACTGAACAGGAAGCTCTGACTCTACCAACATCGTCTTGCAGTCTCTATTATCGTTCGATTCTTCCTCTCAGCGACACCATTTTGTTGTGGAGTGTAGCGAGAAGTATACTCATGAAGAATGCCCTTTGAAGTACAGAACTCATCCATAACATGATTTTTGAACTCAGTGCCATTGTCGCTTCGGATCCTCTTCACTTTCAACATGTATAAATTTTCTAGTAAAGTAAGAAGATTCTTGAGGATTTCTGGAGTTTCACTCTTGTGTGCCATTACCGATACCCAAGAAAATCTGGAATAGTCATCAGTAACTACCAGACAATAAGCATCCCCAAAGGTTGTTTTGTGTTTCATAGGTCCAAAGAGGTCCATATGAAGACGTTCAAGAGGCATGCTGACAGTGTTGACTTTCTTAATCGGGTGAGACTTCTTCACTTGCTTTCCCTTCTGGCACGGTACACAGACATCTTGTAGATGAAAATTCTTCACAGGCACACCATTCACGAGGTTGTTTTTCACCAAATGGTTCATTTTTCTCAAGTGAATGTGCCCCATTCGTCTGTGCCAAGATATAGACTCCTTTTCTATGGCTTTTGAGACAAAACACGTGACTTGTGCAATTGTTGTAATCGCCTGGCTCATGTCAAGAATATAAATATCATTAATCCTTGGAGCCGATAAGAGAATCCATTCTTTTGGAATTTTAAACCCAGGCTTCAGCACGTAGCAACCGGCATCATCAAAATGCACGGTGAACTTCTTATCGCAGATTTGCGAAACACTCAGAAGATTGTGATCAATTTGTCGCACATAATTGATCTTATCGAAACTCACAACACCATTGGAGATCATTCCTTCTCCAGTGATGTACCCGCCTTTGTCTCCAGCAAACACGACATAACCTCCTCTAATGTTTTTCACATCATAAAGAAGCCGTAAGTCGCCAGTCATGTGCCGAGATGCTCCACTATCAACAATCCAATGACTATTAATAGTTCCTCCTAGAACACCCTGCACATTTCATTCAAAAATCAGTTGGAGTTGGGGACCCAAGCCTTAGTGGTCTTGGGTCGTCCCTGATCATCAAGAAATGTGATATCTATTTCTTGATGATTCGGAAATTTTATGTCTCCCCCTGAAATTTCACCGGTTTTAGGTTTTCAAGATTCCTTTCGCTTACCAGACCGTGTATTATTAACAGATTTTGAAATTTCTGATTTGATTTGCTACGCATGCCCATTGTTGTGGCATCATGTTCTTGACCCACACCGCTGCGGAGGTTGGATCTTGACCTGTACTTGAGCTACTGCTCCAATCCCATGGACTAGTACTCATATTTGAAGTATGAATGAGTGTACCTGATCAAAAAGTTGAAATGAAACAGTTAGCAATGTTTTACCAACCTTCTGTTTAAATTGTAACTTATGTCCACGAACAACTACCCACGAAGAACTACGTCTTCGTGAAAGACCTCTCAGACGAAGAACAGGTTCTTTGTCAACAACTTTACTAAAGATGTGGTTTTTCGTCTAAGACAATCTGACGAAGAACTAGGTTTTTCGTCGACAAGTTCTTCTGTTGAGTTAGATGATTTCTGTTGACCTAGATGACAGAAAGCGTAGATCACAGAAAGCTATTGTTTAGATATTTTCCAAAAACGAATCTTATCTTCTAACACAAGTTGGCCAACACTGTTTTCAAAGCAGCACCCAAGCCATCATACTTTCGACAACTTTGTCCAAACAATTGTATTTTAATTATAAACTTCAATAATTGGAAAACTTTGTCTAACAATTGTATTTTAATAATACTTCAATAATGCAAACACAAATGAGGATTCAATAATTCAAACAGAATAACCCAAACCCAGAAACTTATCAAGGACACTATGAACACATGAGTTTTTCTGATGAACTATATGAGTTTTACGGCACTGGAAAAATTTCCGAACAAGAATTTTGCACTCAAATTTCAATAAAAACCAAATCTCAACATGTAAACATGAGTTTTAACAAGGTTCCTGATAAAACTAGTAACACAAAATCAAGTTTTTCACTGATTTTTCAAACACATTTTCCAGAAATATAAATTTTGACAAGAACACTTTCTGAAAAACACTAAAACAACTTGTTTCAAACACAACAATGTTTGGTTTTAAACAAGGAAAAGAGCCAATGCTCTAATACCACTTGTAGGTCCGTTTTTCTCGGAGGATCAACACGAAACCTATTCATTGTTTATCACAAAGACGATCACGAGTGCGGAATCCCCATGATGGTGCAAACCAAACAGTGTAGAACAAACACAAAGTAACCAAAGATTCACTATCTATTGATTAAACTGGATGAGAACATATTACAAACACATACACATAATGTTTGATAATACTCTCAGTAGAGTTATGCTCTCATAACTCTCTTAGCTCTCATACTGAACACAGTAGACGAACTATGCTATTTATACATGCAACCCAGCCCATTACACTACGAAGAATGTAATGGGCCCACGAAGAACCTAAGCCCACTAAGAACCAGGTTCTTCGTAGACTGTTTCCATGAAAGACCATGTGACGAAGAAGGTTCTTCTTCACACATCATTCACGACGAAGAAGGTTCTTTGTGACAAGTGATATCCCACGAAGAATGGGTTCTTCGTGGGAAGGCTGAATGACAATAAAAGCTGCAAACTGTGACAGTTTGCAGCAAACACACAACACACACAAACAACATGCTACATGAACTTGTTTAACATACATAACAAAGAGACAAACGTCGTACCAAGCTAGATAGAAGGATATCCGACTTGGTCGACTAGACGGAAACATTAAAGACTCGATAACAAAAGACCGTACTATTACATCGCAAATAAGAACAAGTTACAGACACAAAAATATGCACCAACAATCTAATCACACGCGCCACTTCGTCTCCCACTATGCCATCCACGCCGGTGGAATTCTTGCCGCCCCTTCAACAACGCCGGCCTCCACGCCGTATCCAGAATTGTGTGCCTGGCCTGAAATGGCTTCCACGCCATTTTTCTACACCCACACCGTATGGTGTTACCACAAATATAATCTTTTGGTTTGTTTTAAACTAAGAAAAAGTTATCTATTTCTAAATTTTTCCATCAATTATAAGGTGCAGGTTCAATGACTTTTTATCATTTGCTTTTGCCTTTTCGTTATGATTTTGCTAATTATTTTTCTTGTCAATAGTAACTTTCTTAATTAAAATTTAATATATTTTTCTAATAAAGGGACTTTTAAAATTTGGTACAAGTTCGGCTACGACTCTTCAATTGTATATAAAGAGATAACTAGTTTGGTAGAAACTCTTTCCGATCATACTTCACTTTGTATGTATGTGGGTTGAATGTTATAAAGATTTATTTATGATATGGCGAGCAAACAATTAACTTTATGCATGTATAAAAAATACCTACACTTCATACTTATATTGTTGGCACTTATAAACTTGTAAAAATGATTAACATATGTACTTGCTAAAGAAAGTCACTAAGCCAAAATGTTAATCACTAAGCCAAAATGTTGAAGGAGAGACCATAATAAATATTAAAGAAAATCACTTAGTGATTTTAGTGTTCTTAAGTTAGTTGTAACAGTCTAACCTGATTTCTACAATATTTTAATAAATGTGGATGATTGGTCCCAGATTTTTTTCTTTTTTTTTTTTAACATAGAACTTATACGTTTGGGTTAACTGATAACTCAGATGACCTGACATAACGGACTATTACACTTAAAAGCATTAAAGTTCTAAACTCGAAAACATTATTGTGCATGATCATGATTCAACCTTTTCATAATTCTTTCCAAAGAGTTACCAGTTTAATAATGTTCGTTTCTTCGCATGCTTTGTCGTCCGTCCGGTTCACACCTTTACAAAAACCTATCATAAACACTAAAAACAATTAATGTTTAAGTTAAATAGTCAAACGCTTAGTAATCGAAACATTTGAACGAAAACATTAAAAAAATATATATTTTTTCAGCCCCGTCACCCGGCCGGGTCAGGTAACCCACCGGGACTTGGACTTAGCCTAATTATAAAAAATCTGATTTAACTATTGTTTGTATAAGGTTATAACTCTTTGCCAAGTATTCAAAAAAATATATTGATGATTATTCTATTTTAAATTGTGCATATGAAATTGTATATAGATTATTATTCATGATAACACTACTAGAAAATTAGGCAATAGCCACCAAAATTTGCAACCGAAAGAAAATGGTAGCAAAATCAGTTACCATTTTTCAACCAAAGTATTTTTGGTAGCAAATACATCTCAAATATCCAAAATAATAATAATTTATATAATACGGTCATAAGATGGTGACAAATATGTAAAAATATAACGTTTTATGGAAGTTGCCACCGTTTTTTGACGACCATTCAGCTTGCCACCGTCACATGGTCACAATTTAGTGAAAAAAATTAAGCGAAAACATCAAAATTTTACCCGCTCGCCCAAAATTTAAGCGTGAATATCAATTAAGTTATCAGATCTAGGGTTTTGATTCTTCTGAAGTCTGCTCCCCAAAATCACTAGAACCATAAACTTCGCTCCACCATCATTGATTGAATCATCCTCCCCTCAACCACCACCGATGGAATCATCCTCCGCTCCACCTCACTGTCAACGATCTCCCCTGAATCACATGGCAACGATTGCACTTCACTACTATCCGTTCGCCACCACCACCCTGTCACCGGAACTTCGCAGTCATCACCGGCCACTCGATCAAGCCCTCAGGTAACCTTTCTCTTCAACTCACTAAAAAATCTATCATCATCAGAACTAAATTTCAAACAAATTTATAACAAACTGCTCGTTATCAATACGATCATGTAGATTGTGACACCTGTGTCACCGCGACCATCAAACGAATACCAAGCCGATGAAATATTGTATTTCATACTTGGGATCTTGTATAAATATGTGTATGTTTTGCACATATCAATTATTGTTCAATTTCAAACTCTACATTGCTTTCTAGAGCATTATACGCAAACTGGTGCGTAAACGTACTCAGTTTAATGCGACAAATACTCCGGAACATCAACATATGCTCAACATACCTTAAATAACCTTTACATAACTTAGAAATAAGTTTTGAAGGCTTGGGTATAGCAAAAACAAGTTAATTCGCTTACAGGGACTAAACTTGACAAACTGCGAAAGTATGCCAATTTGAACTGTAACGAACATTCCGGAACATGTTCATAAGTTAAACATACCCTAAATATCCTCTACATAGCTTAGAAATAGGCTTTGAGGTGTTTGGTATGCTAAAACAAACTTTTGGATCATTCAGGGACTAAAAGTGTCAAAAAGTGCACAAGTTTGCACTTTCGCGCATAACTTACGTTCTGAATACATCCGGACATCCAAAAATTTATGTAACCATCCTTATATTATCCCTTAGTGTTTGGCATGAGAAAAATCCATTCGTCGCGTCATTTGGATCGTCTTTCGCACTTATGCGCATTCCGTCGTAATTTAGCGAACATCGCGATCGTACGGCCAAACGAACCGACATCCGAAATATTTTTGAGCATATTTCAAGTCCCCTACACTTTAACTTCATCCTAGAGCCTTGAAATGAGGGTAACGGGGCTTAAACGTGCCAAAAATGGGCCAAATTACGCGTTTCTGAAGTGCAGGGACCAAAATTGAAAATTCTGGTCTGGGAACCTTAGGCGGGGCGCGTAAGGATTTGCCAAATCCTTAGGCGGGCCGCGTGAACATGTCTGCCAGAAAGATTTTGCATTTAATGCAGAATCTGGCCTTTCGTTCGATCAAAGGGCAATGCCTCTTCACCCAATGAAGGGCCAAAGGCCAAGTTCACTGAATTTAACCCCTGGACACATGTACGCACGAGATCAAGGCACGATATTCGATAAAACGATCCTAACGGTTCCACTTTTCCTATAAATACCCCCCCCTTTTGTATAAAAACCCACAAATCAGATCTAAATGCTCTAAGTTGATGCCTTTGCTTCATACCTGAGCTATTGGATCTTGATTAGCACTCGGGGACCCTCCGTAAGTCTTCTTTCGCTCTTTTATTCGCTTTTCGAGTCCGAAAGTCAACGTTTTGTTGACTTTCTGCATTGGCCAGCTTTTGGTCGATGTGAAGTTCATGGAACTTCATAACGTGAGCGTGATCACGATGGTTATGGTCCATAGTGACCATACCTACTGATTACCACGTTATCTAGGCTCAGTGACGAGCCGTAGTTTCGGCCAGAATGCGCATTCTTGCTTATTTTGTAACCAAACTACTCGTGGGCATCAAAGCCGTTTGTTTTGATGCCAAACCTGTTTTCTAAACTTAGTTAAGCATGTTCTAACATGCTTAGCTCGTCACTTTTAGTGTAGTGCTTATATAGGGTCGTAAGGTAAGCGATCTGAACCATCGCTTATACTTTCGAACCCGACCCATTTGGTCGATCATTAGGATCCGACCAAACACATTAGGTGACCATAGCTATAACCTTCCGAGGTTATGCCTTGTGGTCACAATGTTAGGCGTTCCGAACGCGTTCTGCGCGAAAGACGCGTTAGGGTAGCATAAGCTACCTAAACAGGTCGTGATGGACCGCAAGCACTTAGGTTAAGTTTCATTTTAGTATGTAGGCGTTGTTAAACCATAATACACGAGTCTCCATACTCGTTTGGTTTACGAACCCGCGTACTATCCGATCCGTCCGATTTGATCCGGTATATTAACATAGCTACCTATTAGGTGCCGTTTGATATCCCGTGATCTTTAGCATTACCTGGTTATTATACAAGGAATTCAAAGCAATCTCAGGTGAGTACATTGAACCCCTCTTTACCGTTTTCCAAACTGTTTTGGGGTGAAACACATGTGCCTACTTGTTACTTTCATGCTTTCCCGTTTTCACATCATATACTTGCTATGTTCGATAGTACATATATAGTACATGATTTCACTACATTTCATGCTATGTATGCCATTGTGTGCGTACTTAGTACATCGCTTTACATTGCATGCTATGTATGCCCATTATGTGCGTACTTAGTACATTGCTTTACATTACATGCTATGTATGCCTATTGTGTGCGTACTTAGTACATTGCTTACATCACATCTCATGCTACGTACGCCCATTGTGTGCATACGTAGTACATTGTTTCACACTGCATTTCTGTTGCATATGCTCATCCAACATATGAACACATTATACTACATTTTGAACCGTTGTATTCTACAATACATTTCATGCTACGTACGCCCATTGTGTGCATACGTAGTACAGTGTTTCACATTGCATATCTGTTGCATATGCTCATCCAGCATATGAACACATTATGCTACATATTGAACCGTTGTGACCATTGGACTATGTGAACCGTCTAAACCCGTTGGATTATATGAACCGTTTGTAACCATTGAACCGTATGAACCAGTTGTATCCGTTGATATGATTTACATTTGACAATAGACATTTGACTATACATGAACATTTCTACCGTTGTTAAACATTTCATCTTGATGGTTTGGTTTGAGTAAGTGATTAAGTAACGAGGCATGTGTAATATGATACAAGCATGGTGGATACGCCGCTGGTACTTCCTATATATAAGTGTTTGTATGGTATTACACATCGTAGCGTTATTTGAATCATTTCAATTTGAGACATATGACATTTTATACAAATATCACACTTTTCACGAGACATTGTTTTACAAACGACTTATCTTACAAACTCATTTTTCATGGTTACCCGTTTAAACCATACAGTGTTCTCTTATTTATACATATCATTTTATCTTACCGTTTTTCAAATGATTTACAAGACAAAGCAAAATACGAGGTTCATGACTAAACATTTTCTCAAACATAAGTCATGAATTCCGTTTTCACAAAACCAATGTATCTCACAGGCATTTTTATGCTGACGTACCTATTTTCACATGTGTTTTCAGGAGACGATGCGTAGTACTTATCAAGACATACATAGGCGGACCTGTGCCTTAGTAACTTAAAACGAGACAAGAACTAGTTAGTTTATGTTATGTGTTCTTTGGTTCTTGTTTAAAGCAATGTAAACTTTCATGTTTGATTAATAAAAACGAAACTTCAATTACCATGGATTTGAAACAATTGATTCTGTTACAACACTCCCCGACGTTTCCGCCACGTTTTGTATGTTCTACGTGGTCGGGGTGTGACATAGATCTAGGTTAAACCTATTCAGCTCTAATCGGGTGGTGCGGTACCGATTAGTGATTAGTCGGTACCCTCAAAAAACCTCTTCTTGATCATTAACATTTATTCTGTTTTTCAAACATCACACAATCTTTTTGAGGGTTTCAGTATATAGTGTTGATAAAGTGTGTATAGTTATTATTTACAGTTATATATATATAATCTTATAATAATTATTAAGATGTCACAATCTGATCCAGTTACTGAATGGAACTCACTAGGTGACCAAACAGGTTTGTTTACACTTCACCTTAAACACATTTCAATTCGGATTCATATGTAAATTGGGGTTTCTGTTTATTGATAGTTGTTAATGGTTTTGTTAATGAAGAGCCTATGTGTCAGTTAGTGTTGGGAGGTTGTTCGGATTCATTACCTCAACGTCAACGGCCAGATGAAGCTGACTGTATTTGTTATCTTCGAACCGGGTTTTGTGTGTACGGTTCTCGCTGTCGGTTTAACCATCCGGTTGATCGTGGTGGTTCGGTAAATATTTTCTAGATTTTACATTATGTTTGTTGATCAATAATTGGTTTGGTTGTTTGATGGATAATTGGATTTGGGTTTGGGTTTGGGTTTGGGTTTGGGTTTGGGTTTGTATGATTTGTTGAAATGACATGCATTGAGTTAAATCAAATGAGGTTGTTAGATTATTAAGGTAGTTTTGAACTATTGAAGATATGCTATAAACACTTGGTTTTGAATGTTTAGATGTTTATCTTATTAGGATAATTTTAGTTAGTTTATATTTTAGTTGGTATTTTTTATATGCTGTTGAAAACAAGATGTTTTATATAATTTTGGGATTTTGTTAGACTCTTTTTATATTATTTGTAGTTGTATTGATATGTAATTTTGATGAAAATAGTAGGGAGAAAAGAAATCTGAATTAAAAACCAATATTCTAGTAATAGTACGGTAGCAAATGGTTGCAATTGTGTAAAAAATGGTGGCTAAATGGTGGCAATATCAGTGGCTAAATGGTATCAAAAATGGTGGCAATATAGGTGGCTAAATGGTATCAAAATGTGATGGTGGCTAAATGGTGGCAATATCGATGGCTATATGGTGGCAATATCGGTGACTAAATGGGGCTAAATGGTGGCAATATCGGTGGCAAACAAGGCTGAGCGTAGCAAACATGAAGCGGTGGCAAATAATTTTGACCAATTTCGTGGTGGTAAAATAAGGTAGCAAAATATAAAAAAGGTGGCAATTTGGTGGCATTAGGGCAATTGACACGGGTGTTTTTGTCACCGTATTTTCGGTGGCAAACTGGTGACAGTAAGGAAATTGCTACCATTTTGTAACCAAAATTTACATGACAAAAACCATGTTTTCTAGTAGTGTAAATTACTCTCATATGCATAAGTTAGGATATTTGTCGATGTTAATAAATATAACATATGCATGGAAATATCTGTAAACTTAACATACCAATTGAAGAGTTAATTTTAAGATATAGTAAAGTCAAGATGATTAGTACGCAACCAATAATATAGAGGATGAATACCAAATTACCAAACGAAATCATAATTTGTCGATGTTAGCAGTCCTATCTATGCTAAAATGAGCCCCCTTTTTGTTTTTGTCTTTTTTTGAACTTTCAATTACAATGTGTTCATTAATTATATCGATTATCGGTATTGTACTTTTAGAGTTTTTTCGTTCCGTTAGTTTACTAAGTATTGGTACTGTATCGATACCGTAACGAACTAAACTAATATCGACTGAATTCCCGCGCGTGGAGAAATTACTTCATTTTACAATTTTTACAATATAACCCTTTAGACACTAATCTTTTAACGTTACCCCTGCACGATATATAATATATTATTTTTATCCTATTAAAGTTTTTACTAATTTAATTATTCTTCAGTAATTTCCACTCGGTATTTAAAAAAACTAATTTGTCGATATGTTTATAAACATTGTAAAATATCATTTTAACCCTCTCGAGTTTCTACAATTTTGAGTTTATCCCTTTTGTACCTTTACTTAAAAAAACTAATTTTTACGCGTGTATTATTATATACGTAATGGTACAAATTCGAGTTGATATTTTTTACGTGGGGTCTTCCTCCAGCTTTGTCTCCCACCTACACTTACATAAATTTTCAAATTTAGACACTCGACTTTGATAGTTCCTTTTTTACATCAACTTTGTTAAAGACCATCGACTTTGTTAATTTCCTTTGTTAAATCTTATTTTCACCCACCATTGGCCCTTAAGTTTAGGAGATATATTTTTTCCCGATACTTTTTTTACAATTGAAAAAATATAACTTTGACCCACTTGAGAGTATATATAATCTTATTTTTTTCATAATAGTTTCGTTCATTAACTTAAAAAACTTTAATTTGTTGCGTGCTTTTTTATGATTCCAGGCTTACTTTTTATGTACGTTTCGACGTAAAGTTTGTTTTCATTTATAATACTTTTTCGTGCTGGCTTTTTATGTACATTTCGGCGTAAATTTTTGTTTGAAAACGAGTCGTGCAAAAATTCAAGTTCTTCTATGTTAACGTAAATGGTCGATAATAAGTCATACATAATCATGTCGCATAGTAGGTACAATATTCGATTGTCTTGGTATACTTTTTTTTTGTATAAATCCGAGTTTGTCTACGTTTTGATGTGAATTTGATGCACGCTTTCGTGCTTTATTTTGTACATTTCCTACATATCAATTGGGTTGCATATGATACATTTTGACTTGACGATATAAATTTAAGTTAGTCGGGTCGCATATAATACGTTATCATTATACGGTATAAGATTTATTTTACGTTTTGATCTAACCGTAATACTATATAGGCAACATTGAGCTCAATTAAAACGTTTTCATATGGTTATTTAAAAAAGAAAAATTGGTTTTTAATAAATCAAGCTTTGTCCCCTTGGTAAATAATAATCTTACCTACGTAATTGGTATAGAATAATCCTACCTATCAACATGTTGGTACTCAATGAACTTTCGTTAACTTTTTTTAACTGAAGTTAGTTTTTAAGTTTTATTTATTACACAAACATTCCCCGTAGTTGTAATTTACTAGTTTTAACTATTTTGTAAAACAAAAAAAACGTCAAGGGCCATGTAATTAAATTTTATATATACATATGTGTACTAGTTCCAGATTTATCACAAACACCACTCGAAAATCCTCCTTTTCCTCAATTTTGAGTTCCGATGTAAACAACTACCATCGCCACCGCCACCGCCATTGGAGTTCTCCGACGGATCAAGTAAACGACCACCAAAATTGGAATTTCAGGTATCAAACTACTCGGTTTTGGTCAGTGATTAAAAGCCTCAAACAAATTTCTATCACTCTTGGTTCTTTCGACCGATTTGGGGGCGGGTTCTGTGACACCCCAGGAAAACCAGTGAACGATATAACCTATCTAGTTTCCTCAGTGAGTGCGTACCAAATTTCGGGACGAAATTTCTTTCAAGTTGGGGATAATGTGACAACTCGAATTTCCAAGATTTCTATTTCGCATTTATTGCACGTTCATTTATTATTTAGTAGTTTACTTGCACAATTGATTTCTATAGAATTGTATACATTTCAACTCAATGAAGTGTATTGTGTGATTGTGCATGGTTATGTGTTAATTGTGATAAATTTGTTAAATGCATAAACTTGGTGGTGAAACTGTGAAATTGTTGTGAGATGTGGTGCTTGTGTAAAATGTAATAATTAAGGGTGTGTAGAAGTGATTAGTGAAACTTTAACCACTTAAAACCCTAATCTCCTTCCCTAATCATTCACTAATCATCACAAAAATCAAAACACGTACCCTCACATTCTCTAATCTTCTATACAACCATCTTCTCATCAATCTTGGCTTCACAAGTTCTTTTGCATCAAGTTGATTACCAATCCATCTAGAAACAATCCAAGGTAATTGTTAATGAATTGTCGTTGTTCTTGATTCTTGATTATGTGATTCATGTTAAAACCCTAGTTCTTCATATATGATAGTTCTGTGGCTACCGATTGAAATCTGATTGTTGTGAAATAATATTGATCAGTGGTGTAATCGTCTGCTTAATGTCAAGATGCTTTACATGCTATAACTGTTGAATGATAATTGGATGAAAGATGTTGAGATTAGGATTCAAGATCGTATGAAGGTGCTGTTACGTTACGTACATTATGTTTTCTGTGCATCTAGGGTTTGCTTCAAGTTTTGTTGATTGGCCCGACCTTTAACAATAACACATGGTCCGAGTTTTATCTCCTTATGTTGTCCGAGTTTTATAAGTTAGGCATGTAGCCCGAGTTTCTTTGGCATCTTTGTTGTCCGAGCTTTGTTTGATTTTGAAGTCCGAGTTATGTAAACATGCTTTTGTCTGAGCTTTATAAAGGACACTTAGTGTCCGACTTTTATATATTGAATCCTTGTCTGACCTCTTTAATGATAATGTTATCCGAGCTTTCTAACATCAAGCATGTCTGGCCTCTTTGTATCAGCATATGTCCGAGTTTTATGTGAGCCACACTCCCATGTCCGATCTTTAACCTTAGTTAAGGAGGATCCGAGTTCTTGAAAGGGCAGCCTTTACCATAGTCCGAGTTTTTTGTAAAACATCAAAAGGGTCCGAGTTTCTTGTCATGTATGCTGTCCGAGTTTCATAAACATAATATTAGGTCCGAACTTCTTGTAATGAGTTACAAGGATCCGAGTTTTATTTAAATTGGTAAGGTCCGAGTTCTTAAGGAGGCTGCATGGTCCGACTTTTAACATGTAATGTGTCCGATGTTTTTATGTTTATCATGCTGTCCGAATTTAATCCCCATACCCCCCAAGTCCGACTTTTATCACTAGTGCATGTTGTCAGACTCTTTTGAAATACACAAGCATATGGTTTGATTTTTCTAGTGACGTTTATACTTGGTAACCTAGCCCGACTTTTATGCATGATAAACTAGCCTGAGCTTTATGTTAAATACATAGTCTGAACTGATTACTTGATAAATGATCCGACGTTGTTGATGAACTGTCTGAATTAGGTTGATTTTATGATCCGGAATGCTTGTTGCGATGCATGCACTAATTACTTGAAAAGACTGTATGATTGTATGAAGTTGAATGCAACTGCATGATCCTGCATGCGTGAACATTCTATGTGATATCATCATGTACACAATAAGCACACAAAACACAGTTGCTCGAATATCAAGGATTTGTAAACCCTAATTTGATGCAAACACTTACATCGTATCATGTGCAACATATCCTAGGTCTTGTGTAACGGACTTAGACATTTGATAAACCCTAGAGCATAGCATACCGAGCAAACCAAGGTGAGTTCACACAGCCAAGGCATGGGGTTCCCGGGTGGGAATGGGATTTGATGAACTATTGTACATACTCCGCTGATAGAACTACAACTAGACTAGTAACACTTGTTGAACTGATCTTCGCACACCTGCCAAGGGTTGGCCGCGATATTATGACTGACTTCGCACACCTACCTTTGGAAGGCCGCGAACTGCAATTTACTAATCTTCGCACACCTGCCTGGTAGGCCGCGATACAGATAAACCTAGTCTAGAATACTCGGGATGAACATCCCCTAATATCTTCGCATACCTGCCTGGGAGGCCGCGATGGAAACTAATACGATACATGTCATAACGAACGAACATATTACTACTCACACTATACAATTACTGAACTGTTAACTGTGAACTCGCTCAACTAGTTGTTGACTCTCTACTGCATGCCTTGCAGGACATTAGGTACATATGGAGCTTGCACAGGGAGGAGCAGGTCGTTGTGGAGCATGGATCGTGGATGTTTTGCTAAACTTTATAACACTTAAACTTATTACATACTTTGGGTTTCATGATTATGCTTCCGCTACTTAAAAACTATGATTATGTTTTGATCACCTATCGTATTGAATGATTGGTTTACATTTATTATACTTGATATTAATTACATGTTCAATATGATTGGTGGCTTGATCCTGGTCACGACAACGGTTAGAACAGAAGGAAGACGGCGCCTACTATGTAACGGGGCGTATTTGGGTCCCACTTTATGGCGGTCTACGCGAACTTGTAATGGATGAAGCTCACAAGTCTCGCTATTCGGTACATCCAGGGTCGGATAAAATGTACCACGATATCAAAACAACATACTGGTGGCCAAGTATGAAAGCTCTCATCGCGACCTATGTCGGCAAGTGCTTGACCTGTGCGAGGGTCAAGGTTGAATATCAGAAACCAGCTGGCCTACTTCAGCAGCCTAAGATACCTCAATGGAAATGGGAAGAAATTTCCATGGATTTCGTTACAGGCCTACCTAGATCTCAGCGTGGGAACGATACGATATGGGTGATCGTGGATCGACTCACCAAGTCTGCACACTTCCTGGCTATAAAGGAAACGGATAAGTTCTCCACTCTTGCAGACGTTTATCTCAAGGAAGTTGTCTCGAGGCACGGGGTGCTCACCTCTATCATTTCGGATCGGGATGCACGATTCACATCAGAACTATGGCAAGCGATGCACAAAGCGTTTGGCTCACGATTAGACATGAGCACAGCTTATCACCCTCAGACGGATGGGCAGTCTGAGCGAACGATTCAAACTCTTGAAGACATGCTTCGGGCATGCGTCATTGATTTCGGCAACGGCTGGGAAAAGCACCTCCCTTTGGTGGAGTTCTCGTACAATAATAGTTATCACCCCAGCATACAAGGCGCTCCATTCGAGGCATTGTACGGGCGTAAATGCCGGTCACCTCTCTGTTGGGCAGAGGTGGGGGATAGTCAGATTACGGGTCCAGAGATTGTAGTGGACGCCACAGAAAAGATTGCGCAAATACGACAACGCATGGCGGCAGCACGCGACCGTCAGAAAGCCTACGCGGATAAGCGTAAAAAGCCATTGGAATTTCAGGTCGGGGACCGGGTATTACTTAAAGTCTCACCCTGGAGGGGTGTGGTACGTTTTGGCAAATGGGGCAAACTAAATCCGCGGTATGTCGGACCATTTGAGATTATAGAAAGAATAGGCCCAGTAGCCTACCGATTGAACCTACCAGCTGAACTCGCGGCAGTTCACAATGTCTTTCACGTGTTGAATCTGAAGAAGTGCCTGTCAGATGAGACCCTTATCATTCCTTTCAAAGAACTCACTATCGACGAGCGGTTGCAGTTCGTCGAGGAACCTGTTGAAATCACGGACCGGGATGTGAAGGTCCTCAAACACAAGAGAATCCCTCTTGTTCGAGTTCGTTGGAACTCCCGACGTGGCCCAGAGTACACCTGGGAACGCGAAGACCAGATGACAGAAAAGTACCCCCAGTTATTCGGAATCAATGCAACCACTACTGAGGCTGAAGCTACTACAGCGGAATTTCGGGACGAAATTCCAGATCAACGGGGGGAGGATGTGACACCCCAGGAAAACCAGTGAACGATATAACCTATCTAGCTTCCTTAGTGAGTGCGTACCAAATTTCGGGACGAAATTTCTTTCAAGTTGGGGATAATGTGACAACTCGAATTTCCAAGATTTCTATTTCGCATTTATTGCACGTTCATTTATTATTTAGTAGTTTACTTGCACAATTGATTTCTATAGAATTGTATACGTTTCAACTCAATGAAGTGTATTGTGTGATTGTGCATGGTTATGTGTTAATTGTGATAAATTTGTTAAATGCATAAACTTGGTGGTGAAACTGTGAAATTGTTGTGAGATGTGGTGCTTGTGTAAAATGTAATAATTAAGGGTGTGTAGAAGTGATTAGTGAAACTTTAACAACTTAAAACCCTAATCTCCTTCCCTAATCATTCACTAATCATCACAAAAATCAAAACACGTACCCTCACATTCTCTAATCTTCTATACAACCATCTTCTCATCAATCTTGGCTTCACAAGTTCTTTTGCATCAAGTTGATTACCAATCCATCTAGAAACAATCCAAGGTAATTGTTAATGAATTGTCATTGTTCTTGATTCTTGATTATGTGATTCATGTTAAAACCCTAGTTCTTCATATATGATAGTTCTGTGGCTACCGATTGAAATCTGATTGTTGTGAAATAATATTGATCAGTGGTGTAATCGTCTGCTTAATGTCAAGATGCTTTACATGCTATAACTGTTGAATGATAATTGGATGAAAGATGTTGAGATTAGGATTCAAGATTGTATGAAGGTGCTGTTACGTTACGTACATTATGTTTTCTGTGCATCTAGGGTTTGCTTCAAGTTTTGTTGATTGGCCCGACCTTTAACAATAACACAAGGTCCGAGTTTTATCTCCTTATGTTGTCCGAGTTTTATAAGTTAGGCTTGTAGCCCGAGTTTCTTTGGCATCTATGTTGTCCGAGCTTTGTTTGATTGTGAAGTCCGAGTTATGTAAACATGCTTTTGTCTGAGCTTTATAAGGGACACTTAGTGTCCGACTTTTATATATTGAATCCTTGTCTGACCTCTTTAATGATAATGTTATCCGAGCTTTCTAACATCAAGCATGTCCGGCCTCTTTGTATCAGCATATGTCCGAGTTTTATGTGAGCCACACTCCCATGTCCGATTTTTAAACTTAGTTAAGGAGGATCCGAGTTCTTGAAAGGGCAGCTTTTACCATAGTCCGAGTTTTTTGTAAAACATCAAAAGGGTCCGAGTTTCTTGTCATGTATGCTGTCCGAGTTTCATAAACATAATATTAGGTCCGAACTTCTTGTAATGAGTTACAAGGATCCGAGTTTTATTTAAATTGGTAAGGTCCGAGTTCTTAAGGAGGCTGCATGGTCCGACTTTTAACATGTAATGTGTCCGATGTTTTTGTGTTTATCATGCTGTCCGAATTTAATCCCCATACCCCCCAAGTCCGACTTTTATCACTAGTGCATGTTGTCAGACTCTTTTGAAATACACAAGCATATGGTTTGATTTTTCTAGTGACGTTTATACTTGGTAACCTAGCCCGACTTTTATGCATGATAAACTAGCCTGAGCTTTATGTTAAATACATAGTCTGAACTGATTACTTGATAAATGATCCGACGTTGTTGATGAACTGTCTGAATTAGGTTGATTTTATGATCCGGAATGCTTGTTGCGATGCATGCACTAATTACTTGAAAAGACTGTATGATTGTATGAAGTTGAATGCAACTGCATGATCCTGCATGCGTGAACATTCTACGTGATATCATCATGTACACAATAAGCACACAAAACACAGTTGCTCGAATATCAAGGATTTGTAAACCCTAATTTGATGCAAACACTTACATCGTATCATGTGCAACATATCCTAGGTCTTGTGTAACGGACTTAGACATTTGATAAACCCTAGAGCATAGCATACCGAGCAAACCAAGGTGAGTTCACACAGCCAAGGCATGGGGTTCCCGGGTGGGAATGGGATTTGATGAACTATTGTACATACTCCGCTGATAGAACTACGACTAGACTAGTAACACTTGTTGAACTGATCTTCGCACACCTGCCAAGGGTTGGCCGCGATATTATGACTGACTTCGCACACCTGCCTTTGGAAGGCCGCGAACTGCAATTTACTAATCTTCGCACACCTGCCTGGTAGGCCGCGATACAGATAAACCTAGTCTAGAATACTCGGGATGAACATCCCCTAATATCTTCGCATACCTGCCTGGGAGGCCGCGATGGAAACTAATACGATACATGTCATAACGAACGAACATATTACTACTCACACTATACAATTACTGAACTGTTAACTGTGAACTCGCTCAACTAGTTGTTGACTCTCTGCTGCATGCCTTGCAGGACATTAGGTACATATGGAGCTTGCACAGGGAGGAGCAGGTCGTTGTGGAGCATGGATCGTGGATGTTTTGCTAAACTTTATAACACTTAAACTTATTACATACTTTGGGTTTCATGATTATGCTTCCGCTACTTAAAAACTATGATTATGTTTTGATCACCTATCGTATTGAATGATTGGTTTACATTTATTATACTTGATATTAATTACATGTTCAATATGATTGGTGGCTTGATCCTGGTCAGTCACGCTCCCAAGCGGTGATACTCCGCAGGTGGATTTTGGGGGTGTGACAGGTTCCAATCTAGGGTTCATATGGGATTGTTTGCCGTTTATAAAATAGTTAAAACTAGTAAATTACAACTACAGGGACTGTTTGTGTAATAAATAAAACTTAAAAACTAACTTCAGTTAAAAATAATTAACGGAAGTTCATTAAGAACCAACATGTTGATAGGTAGGATTATTGTATACCAATTACGTAGGTAAGATTATTATTTACCAACCGGACAAAGGTTGGTTTATTAAAAACCAATTTTCCTTTAAAAAAAACACAGCATGCAGTTCTTATTACTAGTATTAGTAGAAAAGGAAGACCACATGATACATAGGAGCGTTTTCCAAAAATTGGTGATCGATATAGAAGGGTGGCTACAAGTGGATTGAATAAATTAGAAAACAAGATATTATAGAAAAAATGTAGTAAATAACAACGACCATTTCAGATTTATGTATATACTGTACAAAACGTTATAAAGATATTTTATGGCATTGAACACGTGACCAAAACACTCAAAAAAAAAATTTTTTTAATATTTTTTTTTTTAAAAATCGCTATATTTCGTCACCCAAAAAAACCAAAAAAAAAAAAAAAAAAATTCGAGTAACAATTATCCATGCATATGTGCATATGTATCATTTCTCTGACAAATTCGGTAATGCATTAATAATATCAGACAATTACACTTTCATTTACACTACCATTCAGAATACACTACTTTTACATTAACAATATTAGAAATGCACATGTGCATTTATATGTATGAACTTGTTATAACATTAACAACACTATAAATGCACATGTGCATCTATATGTATGAACATATTATAACGTGTTTTGATACACCACTTTGAATACACTTTCCCTTTCATCTATCATACAATCCATAATACACTAACATTAAGTCATACCATTCGTAATATAATACCATTACCTCCTACCATCCATAATACAATACCATTACCAATAGAGAAAAATGCCCGGACAGTCCCTGTGGTTTCGCATTTTTTCACCTATAGTCCCCAACTTTCTAAAATTACCTGAATAGTCCCCAACTTTTCCTTTTTTGTTCCTGGATAGTCCTGGGTCTAACTTCAGTTTGTTTTCTCTGTTAAGTGGGTGTGAAATGACAAAAATACCCTTTCCTTTAAAAGGCCAAACCACAGGGACTATCCGGGCATCTTCTACATTTTTAGAGAAAAACCCCACCACCACACTTTCTGGCGATCCGGCGAAATTAATTTCCGGCGACTTTAAATCTTGAACGCGAGTTATTCCGGCACCACCACCTTTCTAGTGAACTGACTTCGACCACAAATACACACATCTTTAAATATGAGCCCATTCTCTCTCATTCATGTTTGGTAAATTTTGGAATTCGACTACCTACGGTTTTCTTCATTGTTTCTGGGTAATCCCCGTTCACCAACGGATTCAAAAACCTGAAAATGGAACCATGCAATGAAGATTAAAGTTATGATTTGATTCAACGATGATGTATATCAAATTTGATCAACTCACCAACCCTCATAGAAATCATGTGCTCTTTCGGTAGCTTTCACATCTTCAATTGTATTTGAATAAGGTTCAAACCAATACGCAAAGACATTTATTCCAACAAAACCATGTTGTGTGGCCTGCATCATCACCAATATCCATTATGCAAACAAGTAGCGAATAACTATTCAATAAATGTTTACTAGAGGCCTCTGTTACACCCTTTACTGATAGATGGGCTAATTTGGGATATATTTTCTCACCACGGATAAAATGAAAAATATAAACCATTTTGACACCACTACAGATCATGGAAATTTACCTTGTATTTTTTTTTTGGTACAACCTTACAGTTGATTCATGTGCTAACAACAAATGGTGAGCGACAATGTATGGTTCGGATGTAGAGTCACCACCGTTAGTACAATTAATTCCCCCAAATGGGTAAGAACATCGTCCAGGTGGTGAGAAACCCACATCATAACCACCTATAACAAACACATTAGCTTCATTAAAAGTAGTCCAGCGCAAAACCCTATCACCAAATTCTCTAAAGCAAACATCAGCATATGCAATGAAGTCTTTCCTGCAGTTGAAAAACAGTAACCCGTTAAGAAATATTATCGTAATTCATAAATGGTTATGAAAGCAAAGTTGAAGTTAGAAATGTACACTGCTTTTCTACTAAGCCATCCTCCATATTTAAAGTCGCCGAAAATTAATTTCGCCGAAAAAGTTCGCCGGAAAGTGTGGTGGTGGGGTTTTTCTCTAAAAATGTAGAAGATGCCCGGATAGTCCCTATGGTTTGGCCTTTTAAAGGAAAGGGTATTTTTGTCATTTCACACCCACTTAACAGAGAAAACAAACTGAAGTTAGACCCAGGGACTATCCGGGAACAAAAAATGAAAAGTTTGGGACTATTCAGGTAATTTTAGAAAGTTGGGGACTATAGGTGAAAAAATACGAAACCACAGGGACTATCCGGGCATTTTCTCTTACCAATATTTCATTTTATTACATGTACATCAACACCCTTTATACCATTCAAACAACATATTACATGATCAAGTGACAAATATAATCAAATCATCAACCACTAGAAATAACTAACCAAAAAACATGTATATAGGCCTACTTGATCATTTAAAATCACAAACTTTTTTTTAGCAAAACAAGTTATATCATGTTATAAATAATGATGCACATGTTCATTTTTTTAATATTGGTAATGTAAAAAGTAGTGTATTGCGGATGGTAATGTAAATGAAAGTGCATTTGTGTACTACTGGTGATAAATTACAGAATTTGTCAAAGAATGATACATATGCACATGTGCATCCATAATTGTTACTCGAAAAAAAAAAGTTTCTTGTAACAACTCTCACTAAAATTAATACTTATTATGTTAATTGTCTATTAAGGAAACCCTAATTGAGAAACCCAAGTAATTCTGCATATACCCTAAAATTTTCAGAACAATCGGAATTAGGATCAGGGCCCCTAAAACTCGGGGGGGGGGGGGGGGGGGGGGGGTAAACCCTAGTTAGTAATATCCTAACAGTTTAACGTGTGAATTGAAATTTCATTCGAAACCAACTCACCCAAGCTACCTGGACACGAACCCACCCTATGCTAGACTAGGGTCTCTCGCGCCACGCGACGCGCACAAGGGACCTTTCGCGTGGCGCGAGGGGGGCAATTTTCGGGATATAAATAGGGGGCAGTGGGACTTGATACTGTGCGTTTGTTCGACGTTAAATTTCAAATTGTGCACTGAGATATAGTAGGAACAGTCCAACAACACATACAATTCACGAAGTGCTGCCGCAAAACAGGGTAATAACTCGATCGCTATTACGATTCAACGTCCGATCGATTGAAACTATCCAACGATTGTTTGAGTGCTGCTCAAATTGGGTTTATACTTTGTTATTCATCGTGATTTCGACAGGATGTTTGAGTGATGCCCGAATTCGGGCTATACTCTGTCATTCGTTGTGAATCCGCTGAATATTTAAGTATTGCACTTTATCCATCGTTGTGAGGGTTTAATCTCGTGAATTGTCGTAACTGCTGTATTAGTTACTAACCCAGTTTGTGTGCATTGTTATTTAAATTAGGTTAAACAAGGCTAATCAGTAGGCTTATACACTGCTCATTAAATCTGCAAAGTGAGTCATTCTCTTTTTATCAATTGTTTTACAAAACTCCAAATTATTTTCCAAAGTTATAATTACAGGGATTAAGTCTTTGTAATCACCAAGTTACAGCATTACTTGATAATCTTCACCATTGGGGCAGCCAATGAGTGATATGACCATAGTCACAGACACCATTGGATAATGAGAGGGCCAATGGGTTGAGTGACAAAATACCGTGGGTAGTTGGTTGATATCAGAAACATTGTAATTGCTCTTAATACTGTAAATTATAACAAATGTGTCGTTTTCATTAAACTGAATGATTCACTCAGTATTTCCCCGCTGACAAATTTTTTTTAAACATGTTTCAGGTGATTTGTTGTGATCCAAGAAAAGTGCCATGAAGCACTACAAGCTTAGAAAAGTGGCTCAATGTAAATAAATAAAGAAACATGTTTTGTAAAATAAAGATTTCCCAGTGAAATCACCTTATTGTAAATTACAAGATTTTATCCCTAAATTATGTAAACGGGCAGTTTTAATATTAAAAGATCCTGTATTAAAAAGACTCCCGCTGTCGCTTAAATTTAATACCACGGGATTTCCTGCCTCGCGGCTCTGGACCGGGTCAAACCAGGGCCAAGGGCCGTGACAGGAAAAGGTGGTATCAGAGCCACTATTTTAAGCTTATCACTAATTTAAGCCTATTAAAGTAATTCAGGAATACTTAAGAATTTCTAATTGCCATTCTGTGAATATGTGTTTTATTAACTAATTAATTGTTAGTTACAGTATGGGTAAACAAAGACTTTATGCTATCTATCACAAATTAGATACTGCACCTAAAGAAAAAGGAACCTCTTCCTCAAAATACCCAGCAGATCTGGAAGAGGGAATCTTTGTCCGTAAAGCACAATATGAGAATCCTCTTACCCCAGAGAAAAGAAATTCAATTATTAGGAAAAGTCAGAAGAAAAGAAAGAAACCCCAATTCAAGAAAGTGAGGTTTAATCTAGAAATCCAGGAAATAGGCAATAATCCACCTTGGGAAGATAAATTAGATGAAAATGGGCTAACCTCTATATGCTAGCTACTGTAGCAGAGAATGCAAACCTCTAAACTACCAATAAGCCTGATCCAGTATGAGCATCTTTATCCAGAAAATCACTACTCCGTAAATAAATAAATCTTAGGGTGTTTTCCATTATCCTTTGTAAAATTAGTCTTTCGATATGCAATAAACGGAATGTTTATCTAAATTTCCTTATAAGATTTTAACTTAGCATTTTTGTGCATTTTGCATATATGCTGAACAGCATGAGTGAGCTATCTGAAGCATTTCAGAATCTTAATCTATATCCAGTACCAATCGTAGTCTCCAAGGACTTTACTGGTTATTTTGCTGATATGGCGGAACCCGTGGAATTTCAAGCTCCACCTCCAGAAAAAGCAAAGTCTAAGAAAAGAAGAAGATATGTAGGATGGAGGAAAGTGCGCAGAAGGAAACCAGCAACTACGAGACTCCCTAAGATGGAAAATCCTATGAACAAAGGAAAAGAGATCAAGACTGGAGAAAGTTCTAAGCTAGCAGAAATAGAAATCAGGGAAAATTATAGGAAAAAAGGAATAGAAATTGGAGAGAGTTCTAAACAAACTGAAGAAATCACATTTCAAGAAGAAATAGACCGTCTACTGGCAAACTGTGATGTCATTAGCCCTATCAACAACAACCTTTACCCTTATCTGGCCGAAATTCAACTTCCAGTAAATCTAGAACCAGCTATTCCAGACCCTCTAATCCACACTCGACCTTTAGGTGAAATGGAAGAGTGGTGGACGAACGACTGGCAATTTCAAAACATAATCAATAGTCCTTATACCTTTCTCCCTCAGTTTGATCCAGAACCTATCCCCAGCCCTCCAATGAGCAACGAAAACTTAGCCGAACTTCATCAATTTGGTGAAGAACTGATAGGTACAGGGAATAGGATCCGGGAAATGGGGGAACAAATCTCCTGGAAATACGATGAAAGGGAGCGTCGCTATTGAAATGCCAAAGAAATAGTATGTTGTGAAACTGGGGTTGTATAATAGTAACAAACATATAACAATGTAAAATAGGAATAAAACGTTGTAAGATAAACAGTGTGTATGGATGCCTATATAATCTATAAAACTGAAAGTCGAGACATCGAAAAATTTTGGATATATATATATGTTGTAAAAATCTTATGTGTTTATGTGTAATTGTTTGCTATGCTAATTATGGGATACTAATAATTTACACTTATAATAATTACCAGATGGAAAACGTGAATAATGAACCAGTGAATGAAGTAAACCAATCTGAGCAAAATCAGGAAAATCAGTATATGACTAGGCAAGATATCGAAAACATTGTTACTCAAGGGATAGCCAATGCTATTCCCGCAATCCTGGCTGCTGCTCAGAAACCTGCCGAACCACAACAAATCATTCCTAATAAACGTACTCCAGAAGATAAAGGCAGTAACAACATAAATTGAGGTGGCAATCATGACGAGAATAATCCACGGCAGGCCCCACTTCCTAAGAAAATGAAAGCTGCAACGCCTGGTTGCACTTACAAAGAATTTCTTGCTTGTAAACCCGCGGAATTTGCAGGCAATGAAGGAGCAACTGCAGCACTGCGTTGGTTAGAGAAAACCGAAGCAGTAATTGCAATAAGCAAATGTGACATGAACGATCAGGTCATGTATGCATCCAATTTGTTCAAAGAAGGGGCGCTAGAATGGTGGAATACGGTACTATAAGCCAAGGGAAGAAATAGGGCTTATGCCATCAATTGGGAAGAATTTAAGCAGTTAATGGAAAGAAAATTCTGTCTCGAGTGTGAAAAGGAACAAATGGCAAATAAGTTCCTGAGCCATCGTATGGTAGGTGTAGATTGTTGAGGATATACTTCGACATTCTTTGAATATGCGAGAGTGGTACCAACCCTGGCTTCGCCAGAACCGGTACTCATTTCCCGTTATATTTGGGGATTAATTGGTGAAATCCGTAACATCGTTAAAGCTGCAAGACCACGCACTATTGACGATGCTGTGGAATTAGCCAACACCCTAACTGATGAACTGGTACGCACAAGAGATGAAAACAGGAAGAATGAATTGGCTCAGAAAATTACCCAAGGATTTCGTACGGGTAATAATAATAGCTTCAAAAGAAGAGGAACAGGGCAATCTTCAAACCCGCCATTCTGCAGAAATTGCAAAAGGAAACAGTTTGGAAGATGCAATGTAACCTACACTTTTTGCAGATCTATAGGACACAGTGAAGAAAACTGTAAAAAGAAAACCATAGTCTGCTATAACTGTGGAGAAACAGGACATTTCAAAACAGAATGTTCTAAATTGGTTAAAATCGCAGACAACAAAGGCAAGCCAGCTGACGGAGCTACCAAGAAGAATGCAAGAGCCTTTCAATTGACTACTCAGGAAGCCGAACTAATTCCTGACGTCATAGCTGATACGTTTTTAGTTCACGACGTCTATGCAAAAGTATTATTTGACTCTGGTGCAAACCAAAGTTTTATCAATACTTCATTCTGCCAAGCTCTTAATTTACCATTAACCACCCTTAGGCAAATTTTTACAGTCGAAACAACATATGAGAATTCTGTTAACATAGATAAGGTTTTGCAAGAAGGAAAGATAGAACTTTTAGGTCATAAGTTCCCTGCAAACCTGTTACCTATGAAATTAGCCGGATTCGATATGGTGTTAGGAATGGACTGGTTAGTAGCCAACCATGCTCGAATCCTTTGTGATAAGAATTCCGTAGAAATTCGTACCCCCACAGGAGAAGTAATTTTAATCACAGGAGATAAACCTAGAAAGCCACTGAAATTCATTTCAGTAATGAAGTTGGTCAGTTATTCAAGAAAACAAGAAGTAGTTTATATGATTTCCGTAATCATTAACAATAAAAGTAAGGAACTTCAGGACATCCCTGTAGTCTCAGAATACCCAGATGTCTTTCCAGAAGAATTACCCGGGTTACCACCCGATAGAGAAGTAGAGTTTAGAATTCATCTAATCCCTGGAACTACACCAATAGCCAAAGCACCTTATCGATTAGCACCCACTGAAATGCTAGAGTTGAAAAAGCAGTTAGAAGAATTACTAAGCAAAGGATTTATACAACATAGTTCATCCCCTTGGGGAGCACCAGTGTTATTTGTGAAAAAGAAAGACGGATCGATGCGAATGTGTATTGATTATAGGGAACTGAATAAGGTTACAATTAAGAATCGATGCCCATTACCTAGGATTGACGATCTTTTTTATCAACTCCAAGGCGCTAGGTATTTTTCTAAGATAGACTTACGATCCGGATATCATCAATTGAAAGTTCAAGAAGAAGACATACCCAAAACTGCATCCAAAACTAGGTATGGTCATTATAAGTTTACAGTCATGCCCTTCGGATTAACAAATGCTCCAGCAGCATTTATGGACATGATGAATCGGATCTGTAAACCATACTTGGATAAATTTG
This sequence comes from Helianthus annuus, assembly GCF_002127325.2. Classification (NCBI taxonomy): domain Eukaryota; kingdom Viridiplantae; phylum Streptophyta; class Magnoliopsida; order Asterales; family Asteraceae; genus Helianthus; species Helianthus annuus. The sequence goes on along the minus strand of NC_035446.2, from coordinate 67,110,614 downwards.
TAATCGTTTTCATCGACGATATACTTATTTATTCCAAAAGTCAGGAGGAACATTGCGAGCACCTGCATACACTCTTAACCTAGTTAAGAAAGGAGAAACTTTACACCAAATTTTCGAAGTGTGAATTCTGGCTACAAGAAGTACAATTCTTAGGACATATGGTGAATCATGAAGGAATTCACGTAGATCCTGCTAAAATAGAAGCAATCACCAATTTGAAGGTTCCGCAAACAGCTATGGAAATTAGAAGTTTTCTAGGCTTAGCTGGATACTATAGACGGTTTATTAAGGATTTTCTAAAATAGCTGTACCCCTGATTAAGCTGACCTGTAAAGCCGTTAAGTTTGAATGGGGACCTAGACAAGAGGAAGCTTTTAAAATTTTAAAGCAAAGATTGACAAATGCTCCAATTTTAGCCTTACCAGAAGGAACTGAAGATTTTGAAGTATATTGTGATGCTTCAAAATTAGGATTCGGATGTGTGTTGATGCAACGCAAGAGGGTAATTGCATGTGCTTCCAGGCAATTGAAGAAGCACGAGGAGAATTATACGACTCATGACTTAGAATTAGGAGCCATAATTTTTGCCCTTAAGATCTGGAGACATTATCTGTATGGAAGTAAATTTACTGTTTATACAGATCATAAAAGTCTAAGGTACATATTTGGACAAAAAGAATTAAACATGAGACAAAGAAGATGGATGGAAATCCTAAGTGATTACGACTGTGATATTCAATATCACGAAGGAAAGGAAAACGTATTTGCAGATGCCTTAAGTCGTAAGTATCATGAGAAGCAACGACGAGTTCGTATGCTTAGATTAAATCTACAAGTAGATTTAATGGAACAATTGAAGAAAGTTCAGGAAACAGCAATCAAGGACGATGCTGAAGGAATGAAAGGTTATATAAAGGAACTAGAGCAAGGAAATGATGGAATTTGGAGATTCCACAAGAAACGAATTTGGGTACCTAAGCAGGGAGAATTAAGACATAAGATTTTAGAAGAAGCTCATAAATCTAGGTATACCATGCACCCAGGTAACAATAAGATGTACCAAGATTTAAGGAATAATTTTTGGTGGATAGGAATGAAAAAGGATATAGCTGAATACGTATCTAAATGTCTTACTTGTTCACAAGTTAAGGCCGAACACCAGAAACCTTCAGGACTACTACAACAGTTAGAAATGCCTGTATGGAAATGGGAACTCATAACAATGGATTTTGTTACTAAGTTACCCAAAACCAGAAAAGGTAATGATGCGATTTGGGTAATTGTGGATCGATTAACCAAATCAGCTCATTTTCTACCGATGAAAGAAACCTTTAGCATGGAAAGGCTAGCCAAGTTGTACGTAGATGAAGTAGTATCGTTACATGGAGTCCCACTCTCCATTGTATCGAATAGGGATAGTCGTTTCACTTCCCATTTCTGGACTAGTTTCCAAGAAGCAATGGGAACCCGACTAAATTTAAGTACTGCATATCATCCTCAAACAAACGGACAAAGTGAAAGGACGATACAAACCCTGGAAGACATGCTCCGAGCATGTGTAATTGATTTTGGTGGTAATTGGGATAACCACTTACCCTTAATTGAATTCTCCTATAATAATAGTTATCATTCAAGCATCGAAGCTGCCCCATTCGAAGCACTGTATGGACGCAAGTGCAGAACTCCAGTTTGTTGGGCAGAAATAGGAGAAAGTCAATTATCAGGTCCTGAAATTGTGTAAGAAACCACAGACAAGATAACTCAAATCAAAGAAAGATTGAAGACTGATAGAGATCGCCAGAAAAGCTATGCAGACAATCGCCGCAAGCCACTAGAGTTTCAAGTCGGGGACAAAGTACTTTTGAAAGTCTCTCCTTGGAAAGTAGTAGTACGATTCGGTAAGAAAGGAAAGCTGAGTCCAAGATACGTAGGACCATTTCCAGTAATGCAACGAATAGGACCAGTTGCTTATCATTTACAACTACCAGAAGAACTAGCTGGAGTACATGATGTATTTCATGTATCCAATCTCAAGAAATGTTTATCTGACGAATCCCTGGTAGTACCTCTTCAAGATGTAGAGGTAAATGAAAAGTTAAAATTTGTAGAGAACCCACTACAGATAGAAGATAGAAAAGTCAAGTTTCTCAAGCACAAACGATTAGTGCTAGTCAAAGTCAAATGGGATTCAAAGAGAGGACCAGAATACACTTGAGAGCTGGAATCAGAAATGAAGAGGAAATATCCTCACTTATTCCAATAAATCTCGAGGACGAGATTATTCTTAAGGTGGGGATGATGTAACAACTCTCACTAAAATTAATACTTAGTATGTTAATTGTCTATTAAGGAAACTCTAATTGAGAAACCCAAGTAATTCTGCATAAACCCTAAAATTTTCAGAACAATCGGAATTAGGATCAGGGCCCCTAAAACTCAGGGGGGGGGGGGGTAAACCCTACTTAGTAATATCCTAACAGTTTAACGTGTGAATTGAAATTTCATTCGAAACCAACTCACCCAAGCTACCTGGACACGAACCCACCCTATGCTAGACTAGGGTCTCTCGCGCCACGCGACGCGCACAAGGGGACCTTTCGCGTGGCGCGAGGGGGGCAATTTTCGGGATATAAATAGGGGGCAGTGGGACTTGATACTGTGCGTTTGTTCGACGTTAAATTTCAAATTGTGCACTGAGATATAGTAGGAACAGTCCAACAACACACACAATTCATGAAGTGCTGCCGCAAAACAGGGTAATAACTTGATCGTTATTACGATTCAACGTCCAATCGATTGAAACTATCCAACGATTGTTTGAGTGCTGCTCAAATTGGGTTTATACTTTGTTATTCATCGTGATTTTGACAGGATGTTTGAGTGATGCCCGAATTCGGGCTATACTCTGTCATTCGTTGTGAATCCGCTGAATATTTAAGTATTGCACTTTGTTCATCATTGTGAGGGTTTAATCTCGTGAATTGTCGTAACTGCTGTGTTAGTTACTAACCCAGTTTGTGTGCATTGTTATTTAAATTAGGTTAAACAAGACTAATCAGTAGACTTATACACTGCTCGTTAAATCTGCAAAGTGAGTCATTCTCTTTTTATCAATTGTTTTACAAAACTCCAAATTATTTTCCAAGGTTATAATTACAGGGATTAAGTCTTTGTAATCACCAAGTTACAACCGGTATGTGGGGTTTTATATACATTACTTGATAATCTTCACCATTGGGGCAGCCAATGGGTGATATGACCATAGTCACAGACACCATTGGACAATGAGAGGGCCAATGGGTCGAGTGACAAAATACCATGGGTAGTTGGTTGATATCAGAAACATTGTAATCGCTTTTAATACTGTAAATTATAACAAATGTGTCGTTTTCATTAAACTGAATGATTCACTCAGTATTTCCCCGCTGACAAAAATTTTTTTTAAACATGTTTCAGGTGATCTGTTGTGATCCAAGAAAAGTGCCGTGAAGCACTACAAGCTTAGAAAAGTGGCTCAATGTAAATAAATAAAGAAACATGTTTTATAAAATAAAGATTTCCCAGTGAAATCACCTTATTGTAAATTACAAGATTTTATCCCTAAATTATGTAAACGGGCAGTTTTAAATATTAAAAGATCCTGTATTAAAAAGACTTCCGCTGTCGCTTAAATTTAATAGCACGGGATTTCCTGCCTCGCGGCTCTGGACCGGGTCAAACCTGGGCCAAGGGCTGTGACATTTCTGTACCTTCTGCCATCGACCACCCACGTCAACGCGACCACCACTGACCACCGCTACCCCCACTAAGCGTAGCCATTGCCACCACCATCACAGATTTTATTCCTTCGTCTACTCCAGCCTACCAACCAACACAAGGTAATGATTCATTCCATTCTCATATGATAACTCAACAAGACTATGGAATGGTAATGATCCATTCTATTCCTTTGTCCATTCCATTCCCTCATTCATTCCATTATCTCATGTCAAACAGAAATGCTATTTACCTTTGACATTTTAATGTTTTGGATAAGTTAATGACACCAAAGTTATCAAGCTCCAGATGGTTTGGTGACATTTGAAAGTATCGTGCTTCGACTAGGATGGTGTCATCCTATAATGTCAAGACTCTAATTTACTGGACGGTGTCCGGAGTTGTCATAATCTGGATGTCCTAAAATATTGTACTATGATTATGTTAGTAGTCTAAGAGGTGCGTTACCCCAACAGTCTTAGTTTATTTGGGTTTATTTGACAACGTCTGGAGATGTCATACTCTGCACGTCCGAAGATGTTGTACTTCGAGCCTAGACCATATGGTATGAAGGGACTTGAAAATGGGGCGTTATGCGACACGTGGACGACAAGTAAGCACGCGTAAGGTGCAAAAACGGGAGTTATGGGACGGGGCGTGGAAGAACGTCGTTATTCAACACTTGGCACACACTTTTATACTTAAAAATTAGATAAAATCTATTAAATTTAAATGAAAACATTGATATTAATTGCATCTAATCACACGCGGCCACTTCGTCTCCCACTATGCCCTCCACGCCGGTGGAATTCTTGCCGCCCCTTCAACAACGCCGGCCTCCACGCCGTATCCAGAATGGTGTGCCTGGCATGAAATGGCTTCCAATCCATTTTTCTACACCCACACCGTATGGTGTTACCCACAAATATAATCTTTTGGTTTGTTTTAAACTAAGAAAAAGTTACCTATTTCTAATTTTTCCATTAATTATAAGAGCATCACCAATAAGACATATTTGAGATGTATTTTTGGTGATGTGGCAATTTTTTGGTATTTTTATTATTGGGTGAAGTTGTTTTTAAGGAGATAGAGTGTGGTTTAGTTTGTGGTGAAAACTAGAAAATATGAGTTATGTGAGTGTTTGGAGGAGAGAGGAGAGAGGAAAGAGATGGGTGTTTTTAAAGAAAGAGAATTTATTGTGAGTGGGCATGAGAGAGAAATGAGTTAGGCAGGTGCCATGTCACTCATTTGTGCAAGTTCAGTGACTTTTTATCATTTGCTTTTGCCTTTTCGGTATGGTAATTGTTTTATTATGATTTTGCTAATTATTTTTCTTGTCAATAGTAACTTTTTTAATTAAAAATTAATATATCTATACTATATAACAAAAAAAATCAACTTTGAGACACTTGTCATTATTCTAGACCATCCTGATCATCCTTAATTGTAGATAATAATTATTTAATTTAAATTATTAAATATCAATTAAATTAATATAAATCTTATCAACCCTAAATTATTGGCATAAACTTAACTTCAAATCGTAAAATATTATCTAAACTAAAAAACATTGTTTCAGTTAACAGTAGATAAACATGCAAAATTACAAGTTTTGTCTTATATCTTTATACCACTTTTCAGGCGGTGTCCTTTTTAGCGAATGTTGACAGGCGGTGTCATTTACTAGGTATTTTGTTGCAAGTTTAGTCCTTTACACCCAACCCAGTTAAAAAACCTTGTTAATTGTTGGGTGTAAAGGACTAAACTTGCAACAAAATACCTAGGTAAAGGACTAAACTTGCAATAAAATACCTAGTAAAGGACACCCCCTGTCAATAATTAATAGGGTTTTTTTAACTGGGTTGAGTGTAAAGGACTAAACTTGCAACAAAATACCTAGTAAAGGACACCGCCTGTCAACATTCGTTAAAAAGGACACCGCCTGAAAAGTGGTATAAAGATAAAGGACAAAACTTGTAATTTTTCCTATTATTTATTGTTTATGTTATCATTGTTAACTATGAGAAATTATATTAAACAACTTATTAATCAAACCAAAAATTTAAAATAGTATTAACCTAATTTAAAAAAAGAGTAAATAGCGAGGTTTGATCCGAATTATCATTTTAGTCCAAATAATTTTTTTCTCCTCTAGGTACCTGACTTTTCCATTTTCTTGCCATTTTGATCACATTGCCTAACTCAGTCTTATAACCTGGGGTATTTTTAACATAGTTATTGTGTAGTGATAACCGGGGGTAGTTTACAACATAATTTATAAACCTCATAATAATTTAATGCCAAAAATACCCCTTATTATAACCTGGTTTTTAGACTAAGTTAGGCAATGCGATCAAAATGGCAAGAAAAAGGAAAAGTCAGGAACACAGAGAAGGAAAAACACTATTGGACTAAAATGACAATTTGGACAAAAACTCAGGGACTAAAATGGCAATTTACTCTTTAAAAAATAATAAAAAAATCCATTTTGATTTAGAAGGTTTTTTTAACAATAGATAAACCCATGTAATACACAGAGTTTTTAAAGATATAACATTTTTTTTAATATTTACTATATAAAATTAGATTTATTAAACCCGTACAATATACGGAGTTTTTTTAAAATATAATTTTTTTTATTATTTAGTATATAATTACATTTCTTCGTGAATACAAAAGGTTTTTTTTTAATATAACTTTTTTGTTGTTTGGTATATAAATTTACATTTATTCAACCTACACAACAAACAAGGTTCTTAAAGATATATTTTTAAAGATTTTTTTAACAATAGATAAATCCGTGTAATACACAGGGTTTTAAAGATATATCATTTTTTTATTATTTGCTATATAAAATTAGTTTTTTAAAATTACATTTATTTAACCCGCACAAGAAATGAGGTTCTTAAAGATATAATTTTTTTATTATTTAATATATAAAATTATATTTACTCAACATGTGTAATAAATGAGGTTTTTAAAAATATAATGTTTTTTTATTTAATATATATAAAATTACATTTATTCAATCCGTGTAATACACGGGGTTCTAACCTAGTTTTTCTAATAAAGGGACTTTTCAAATTTGGTACAAGTTCGGCTACGACTCTTCAATTGTATATAAAGAGATAACTAGTTTGGTAGAAACTCTTTCCGATCATACTTCACTTTGTATGTATGTGGGTTGAATATTATAAAGATTTTTTATGATATGGTGAGCAAACAATTAACTTTATGCATGTATAAAAAATACCTACACTTCATACTTATATTGTTGGCACTTATAAACTTGTAAAGATGATTAACATATATGTACTTGCTAAAGAAAATCACTAAGCCAAAAATATTGAAGGAGAAAACATAATAAACATTAAAGAAAATCACTTAGTGATTTTAGTGTTCTTAAGTTAGTTGCAACACTCTAACCCGATTTCTACAATATTTTAATAAATGTGGATGATTGGTTCCAGATTTTTTTTTAACATAGAACTTATACGTTTGGGTTAACTGATAACCTAGACGACCTGACATAACGGACTATTACACGTAAAAGCATTAAAGTTCTAAACTCGAAAACATTATTGTGCATGATCATGCTTCAACCTTTTCATAATCCTTTCCAAAGAGTTAGCAGTTTAATAATGTTCAGTTCTTCGCGTGCTTTGTCGTCCGTCCGGTTCACACCTTTACAAAAGCCTATCATAAACACTAAAAACAATTAATGTTTAAGTTAAATAGTCAAACGCTTAGTGATCGAAACATTTGAATGAAAACATTAAAAAATATATATTTTTTCAGCCCCGTCACCCGGCCGCAGGGCCGGCCCCGAGAATTCGTATACCCTGTTCGAACTCAAAAATACATGCCCTTAGGCCTTAAAGAAATTGGGTATTAGGTAGTCTAAACCTAATGACAATGGGCTAATAACTAATCTAAACCATAAAAATAGTTTTGTAAGTGGGCCTATGTTGGTGTTTATATGGGTATACCCTATTAATTTATTTTTTTACATATAAATATAGCATTTTTTTCTTAAATAACGGGTCCTTCGATATATCGGGCCATGACCGGTGGTCCTCTCCGCCCACCTTCAGGGCCGGCCTTGCCCGGCCGGGTCAGGTAACCCACCGGGACTTGGGCTTAGCCTAATTATAAAAAATCTGATTTAACTATTGATTGTATAAGGTTATAACTTTTTGCCAAGTATTCAAAAAAATATATTGATGATTATTCTATTTTAAATTGCGCATATGAAATTGTATATAGATTATTATTCAAGATAAATTACTGTCATATGCATAAGTTAGGATATTTGTCGATGTTAATAAATATAACATGGGGAAGGTTCAAATGAAAACCACTAGTTATTTTGAAAACTAGAAAACTAATTAAAACCCACTAAAAAGGAGGGAGGGAAGACTTTTAATGAAGGAGGGGTAAAATTGGAACAAAAAATATATAACTTTTCAAACATTTCCCATTTCTCCATACGTTATCATTTTAAAACAAAAATTGCACCATAAGATCACAAATTTTCTTATCTTTCATTCAAGTATATTCGAGCATATTTTTTATGACATAAAAAAAAATTTATGGTGTCGTATTGTTTTCAATACTATTATTATAGTAGTCCACATGTGCAATATAACATGTACTACAATGTGCATTACATGCTTAAAATTAGTTTTTTTGATTCTAGTTTAGCTTTTAGGGTTAGTTTTTTTGGAGGTTTAGGATTAGGATTAGGTTTTTGGGTGTGGGGGGGAGGGGGGTTTAGGTTTTTTTCGGGTTTATGTTTAGGGTTTAGTTTTAGGTTTTCGGGAGGGTGGGGGGGTTTAGGTTTTTTTTTTTTTTTTTTTTTTTTTGGGGGGGGGGGGGTTAGGCTTTTGGTGGGATGGTGAATTTAGGTTTTGGGGGGGGGGGTGGGGGGTTTAGGTTTTTGGGGGGTGTCGGTGGGGGGTGGGTTAAGTGGTTTAGGCTTTCCGTATTAGTGCACATGTGCAGTACAACCAATTTTTTTTTTTTTTTTTGTTTTTGAATTTTTTTTCCATATATAAAAAGTAGCGATTTTTCTAAAAAAAATTGTAAAAAAAAAAAAATTTTTTGTATGTTTTTAGGTTTTTTTAGGCTTTTTTAGTTAGTTTTCGAGTTTTTATAATAAAAGTGGTTTTCATTTGAACCATCCCCATATAACATATGCATGGAAATATTTGTAAACTTAACATACCAATTGAAGAGTTAATTTTATGATATAGTAAAGTCAAGATGACTAGTACGCAAACAATAATAATGAGCATGAATACCAAATTACCAAACGAAACCATAATTTGTTGATGTTAGCACGCCTATCTATGCTAAAATGAGCCCCCTTTTTGTTTTTGTCTTTTTTTTTTGAACTTTCAATTACAATATTTTTGTTAATTATATCGATTATCGGTATTATACTTTTAGGGTTTTTTTCGTTCGGTTAATTTACTGAGTATCGGTACTGTATCTATACCGTAACGAACTAAACTAACATCGACTGAATTCCTGCGCGTGAAGAAATTACTTCATTTTACAATTTTTACAATATAACCCTTTAGACACTAATCTTTTAACTTTACCCCTGTACGATATATAATATATTATTTTTATCCTATTAAAGTTTTTACTAATTTAATTATTCTTCAGTAATTTCCACTCGCTATTTAAAAAAACTAATTTGTCGATATGTTTATAAACTTTGTAAAATATCATTTTAACCCTCTCGAGTTTCTAAAATTTTGAGTTTATCCCTTTTGTACCTTTACTTAAAAAACTAATTTTTACGTGTGTATTATTATATACGTAATGGTACAAATTCGAGTTGATATTTTTTACGTGGGCTCTTCCACCGGCTTTGTCTCCCACCTACACTTACATAAATTTTCAAATTTAGACACTCAGACTTTGGTCGTTTCCTTTTTTACATCAACTTTGTTAAAGACCATTGACTTTGGTAATTTCCTTTGTTAAATCATATTTTCACTCACCCTTGGCCGTTAAGTTTAGGAGATATAATTTTTCCCGATACTTTTTTTATAATTGAAAAAATATAACTTTGACCCACTTGAGAGTATATATAATCTTATATTTTTCATAATAGTTTCGTTCATTAACTTAAAAAACTTTAATTTGTTGCGTGCTTTTTTATGATTCCAGACTTACTTTTTATGTACGTTTCGACGTAAAGTTTGTTTTCATTTATAATACTATATAATACTTTTTCGTGCTGGCTTTTTATGTACATTTCAACGTAAATTTTTGTTTGAAAACGAGTCTTGTAAAAAATTCAAGTTGGTCTATGTTAACTTAAATGATCGATAATAAGTCATACATAATCATGTCGCATAGTTGGTACAATATTCGATTGTCTTGGTATATTTTTTTTGTATAAATCCGAGTTTGTCTACGTTTTGATGTGAATTTGATGCACGCTTTCGTGCTTTATTTTGTACATTTCCTACGTATGAATTGGGTTGCATATAATACATTTTGACTTGATGATATAAATTTAAGTTAGTCGGGTCGCATATAATACGTTATTATTATACGGTATAAGATTTACTTTACGTTTTGATCTAACTGTAGTACGATATAGGTAACATTGAGTTCAATTAAAACATTTTCATATGGTTATTTAAAAAAAAAAAACTCAGACATAACGCTCCGAGTAATATGTTCAACATTTGCGATGTACCTGCACCGCAACGCGTCTAGGTGTTATTACTAGTATTAGTAGAAAAGGAAGACCACATGATACATAGGAGCGTTTTCCAAAAATTGGTGATCGATATAGAAGGGTGGCTACAAGTGGATTGAATAAATTAGAAAACAAAATATTATAGAAAAAATGTAGTAAATAACGACAACCTTTTTCAGATTTATGTATATACTGTACAAAACGTTATAAAGATATTTTAAGGCATTGAACACGTGACCAAAAAGATCTCATTTACTGGTCAAAATAACACCACACAATACGTACGAGTTTTTGCATATAAATTCAGAGGGTGTTATGCCTTCTTCGACATTCAACCCAGCTAGTTTCGATTAAAAGAAGGCGTGAAAAGCTAGCAGGTATGAATCATATATTTAAAAAATAGCTAAATTCAAGTTTTATTTTTGTTAGTTTCGAACCGAAATCCTAGAATTTATACTAAATTTTGATTGACTTTTGATCTTCCCCCCACCCATAACACTTTTCTTTTATTTATTATTTCATTAAAGAACGGCTAACTCACCAAATCTACGACTACATCAATGCCTCGTACTTGAAGTAGGGGTGATAATGGTTTGGTTTTAAACTGTGAAACCCCTCGAACTGGTCATCATTTTGGTTTCATGGTCGGTTTAAATTTTTAGTTTTCCGTCGGTTGGCTTCATATTTTTCAAAGCGAATAGCGAATGGTTTGACTTGTGTTTTACACACCGTAAGCTGGCTGTTTAAACCGTATAGGACCGGGCTGGAGCGTAAAGTAGTGTTATATATTTAATTATTATAAAATTTTCTTTTAGGTATAGTAATGACCATTTTAACTTAACTCCAATCTCTCCCATAATAAAATTTTCTTTTAGGTATAGGACTTCATTCAAAGTAAGCTAAATGCCTTTTAACTTAACTCCAATCTCTCCCATATGGGCTACCTGGTCTAGTGAAGCTTTGCATGACCATTTTGTGCAAGTTTGCTTTACTTCACAGATTGTTTGTGTTATGTAAATTTTTAATGTATTTCCAATGCAATTCTTAAATATGTATGCATCAGATCTCATTAGAGATACATGTATCTGGGTCAACACCCCTAATCTGGGGCTAAACCAAACCCAAACCGCTTGTAACAGTTTGGTTTCCTTTGATTTTAGTTTTCAACGACTTAGTTTCGCTTAACAAGCAACAAAACTGATACCAATGGTTTGGTTCATGTTTTAACATAAAAACCTTAAAAACCGGAGCGTGAACACCCCTAATCTAATCTGGGGCAACAAGCCCTTTGGTACTCAACAACACTTCATTAGTATCCAGTGAAGTTCTGAATATCACTTGCTCTCTCTCTTTGATACAGCATGGCAGGAGTACTACAAAACATTAGCATTCCACGAGCGGGATTTATTAGGGTGGAACCTCGGGGACAATTTATCGGACAGCCTCAGAGTAACTGGTCTTTTGAAATTCAGGAAGGTCATAAGCTGAAAAGTATAAAGATTGATCATGGTGATCGTATAATACACTCTCTCCAGTTCACCACAGAATTTGGAGGTGCATTGAGCATTTCCGACAACTTTGGTAGCTTGGTTGCTGGACAAAATGTTTCCTTGGTAAAAATATGTATTTTAACTCCATCTACTTACTACACGAGCGTACACACACAGGCCTGCTCATAGAGCGTGCCGAGTGGGTGGTCGCATATATAAATATTTTTAATTGTTATTAGTATTTGGTTATCATATTCAATATATAAATACAAGTAGTGAATGAATAGTTGGTAAGATCCTCTATATGCCACAAATGAGGTCATGTTTAAAACATGATAGCTCCACTTTTTCTTGCTTAGTTCTCCTCCTCCTCCTCTTTTGTAGGCCTTATCTATTAACAAAATTATACATATATCTATAATTTTTATTTTTCAATGTACAATTTTACTAGTGAGTTTAATTTTTGTATATTAGTTTTTTATGGCCCATTTTCATTAGACGCACAGGTCATTCAAAATGTTGGGAAAGACCTGCAAACCAACACATATACACAAATTTAACAAACCTGATAATCTTCATGATGACACATATACATGTATTTACAGGTCACGCTTGAGGCGGATGAGGAAATAGTTGGAATTAAAGTAAGCATTGGTATTAAAGGTCGTGATACATACCTTTCTTCATTGTCTTTTGTAACGAACAAGACCACACATGGACCATTTGGTGGAACAACCGACCCTATGTTCTCCTTACCTTGGGACAAAGGCTCATTAGTCGGATTTTACGGCATTGCTAGCGATTGGGTTCGTGGCATTGGTGGCCTTGGTGTCTATTTGAAAGCCCATGGGGAAGTCTTGAGTATCGGACCATGGGGGAGTCCATATGATCCACAAACTCGGTGGTCCTTCCTACTTGAGGGAAATCAACGTTTGAGTACGATAACCATTTTTCGTACAGGGGATGCCATTAACCGTCTGGTGTTTAACACTTCTGAAAAGGTAGATGGTCGGAGTGGAGTTAGCGTTGCTGATCTTGTAGTGCTTGATGCGGATGAAGAAATTATTGGCCTTAGTGGCATGGTTGATACACTTCCCACCCGCCACATAATAATTTCATCAATAACATTCACAACCAACAAAAAGGTCCATGGGCCATTTGGTAATGCCAAAGGGTCGCCTTTTTCGGTATCATGGGATATAGGCTCTTTTGCTGGATTTTACGGCTTTCAGAGTCTTTATTTTGATGGTATCGGTGTCTATTTGAAGGCTACAAACTAGGATGTGGAAAAAAATTCTCCCGGATATATTGTAATTTGTTGTGTTGGAATTTGAGTCATGTGCTGGATATTGCTTAGTCATTTGTTTATCTACTGTTTAGTCGGGTCAGTAGGAATATCTCTACTAGGTCACTAGTCTCTAGTTGACTGCTGAATAAGTTGATTTACATCCGTTGTTTGTAATAGCTAATCTATGTGATGAATAAAGCATACCTTCCAGCATATATGTATAATCTATACAATTGTTGTTTAACACATAAAACGAACATAATTGTATCAGGGAAAAGGAACGATCAAGGTAACGGTTTCATACACAAGGTTCACCCAAGCCCTCAACTGGGACGTGGAGGAGCATGAGGGCGGATCTATGTGCAAACCAGGGGTGCACGGGCTACCCTCAACTTTTTTTTTTGCGAAGTGCAATTTTTTTTTCTATTTCTCCGTTTTATGTATGTTTTATGTATGATACCTTTTAGCAAATATTAGGATAAATATTAGGATACCCTGAGCATTAGCGGAATCAGAGAGGGAACAGAAGAAAATATATTATATAAATACAATATTAAACAAACTTAAAAACCATTTTCCACAAACCATTTAACATCAAATTCTCTACACCATCTCAAATTTCAAAAGAAAATGCAGTCTTTAAGTTCGTCAGATTCATATGAGCAATTTGTTTTGTCATCCTCATCTGACGACGACGGCACGGAACTGATATTATCGGCCGTTCAGAAAGTGTTACAAGCTATTGTTGAAGATGAAGAAGAAGGAAGTTCCCAACCCAAGCGAAGAAAATATATATGTCGCAAACGGCAAGCCGCCCATGATTTATTAGTACGTGATTACTTCTCACCCGGACCAATATATGATTATGATGAAAAAACTTTCAAGCGCCGTTTTCATATAAGTCGTAATTTATTTTTAAGAATATCAAATGATTTAAAGAATAAATATGAATATTTCAAACAAAACCTTGATGCGCGCGCGTAATAATTTAGGATTCTCCACGTTGCAAAAGGCCACAACAGCGCTTAGACAATTGGCTGAACATATTTCAACGGCTCCAAGATACATGTGCAAAGGTGTCATCATAGGCAATATATATCTTCCTGTTCAGCGTATATCCATAAACCGTAGGCTTGGCCTTATTTCTTTTTTTTTTGAACGGCCAACAAAAGACATATTATATTAATCAAAAGGTTAACATTAGTTAACCCAAAGTTACATCCACCCGAATTTTACACCTTCATACAAATTAAATCAAATCTACACCAATCCTCCCAAGTGAGTTTTATCGCCTTTGCCCGATGCTTCAGCCATAGAAAGCTTAGAACTTTAGTCTCTTCCACGACATTCTTTGCAACCGCCCTTTTATTATTGAAAACCGCCTCGTTACGCATCCGCCAAATGCACCATATTGCCGTTTGGACAACCGAGTACACGATCTTTTGCCATCTCCTAGAGCCGCGGCAGTGAATGTGAAGACCAAGCACGTCCTTCGCACTAAAGAAAAAGGGAGTAGTAATTCTACACCACCTGAATAATTCTTCCCAGATTTCTTGTGTAAACCTACATGCCGCAAACAAGTGATCAGCAGACTCCACAACTTCTTTACAAAAAATGCACTCCGAACTCGTAATCTGGAAGTTCCTTCTCAATAGCGCCTCCTTAGTCGGGAGTCGGTTCAAAAACAGTCTCCATGTCAAAAAATTAACCTTAATCGGGCACCATTTATTCCAGCTATGCACCATGTTAGAATCTTCAATCGGGTTGGGCCGTAACAACTTCCTGAGCCCACGGACCGAAAAAGAACTAGAATCCTCCACAGCCCACCTCCATGTGTCATTTTCACCTGTGATACTAATGTTTTCTAACAATTTTGATAACTCATACAACTCCTTTATTTCCTGCTGTAGAGACGGAACCCGGACCCAACTAAAAGCCGCAAATCTCACGTTATTTTGAACCTTGATCCGATCTGCCACGAGTGCACTCCTATTACTTTCAAGCTGAAATAAGGACGGGAACAAAACACAAAGCGGGGCATCAACGATCCAGCAATCCATCCAAAATGTCGTACCCAACCCATTCCCCACAACTGCTCGAAAACAGGATCCCAAGTCCACACCTAAAACCAATAATTCCTTTGCTATTCCAGCTATCTGCTTCCACGGACCGGGCATCGACATCTTGACCGGCACCGGAGACCAAGACCTATTATGTTGATGAATGCTCCATACGACCTTTTTCCAAATACTGTTGTTCTCCACCTTGAACCGCCACCACCATTTCGCCAATAATGCATAGTTTGCTTCTTTCAAAGATCCAAGACCCGCCCCACCCAATTCTTTAGGAGCCATGATATCGTTCCAAGCTACCCACGATGCCCGTTGATGCTCCGGTGTACTCCCCCACAAAAAGTCTCTTCTTAACCGCTCCAATTTTTTTACAACCTGAACCGGTGCTCTAAATAAGGAGAAATAATAGGTCGGCAAAGCATTTAGTACCGATTTCACAAGCGTTATCCGACCACCATACGAGAGTGTGTTAGCCTTCCAGATCGACAACCTACTTTTGAATGTATCAATAACCGGCCTCCAATTCCTAACCAAATTCATATTTGCTCCAACTTGTAAACCCAAATATTTAAACGGGAAGGAACCCGTTCTGCATCTTAGTATATTTGCCATAAGCATCACCTCCTCTGTATCGATCCCAACCCCAAACAGACTACTTTTACTCAAATTTACCTTCAAACCTGAAGCCAAATAGAAACACCTCATAATTCTAGAAATATTCCGTACATTTGTCTCCGACCATTCGCCCAAAAAAATTGCATCATCCGCGTATAAAAAGTGTGATAATATCGGGCCCTGGGGCGTACACTGAATACCATGTAGGAAGCCCGAGGAGACCGCCTTTTTTACAACCCCAGTAAGTGCCTCCATTGCCATTACGAACAAAAACGGGGATAGCGGGTCCCCTTGTCTAAGCCCCCTATGGCACACAAACTCCTGGGTTGGGGAACCATTAACTAAAACCGATGCTTTGGCGGTAGTGACAGTCGCCATAACCCAATCCACCCATTTAATCGGAAAACCCATCTGACACATAACCGATCTCAGGAAATCCCAATTTAGCGAGTCATAAGCTTTCTCGATGTCTACCTTAAGAATCATACCTTTCCTTTTCGTCTTTTTCAACCAAGATACTACCTCATTAAGAATAATTGGACCATCCAAAATGCTCCGGTTTGATAGAAAAGCCGTCTGTTCTTCAGAAATAAGCTTGTGTATGACTGACTTTAGACGCATGACCAAAACCTTCGAAATGACCTTATTGATGCAACCAATAAGGCTGATAGGTCTAAAATCCGCCAACCCACAAGGATCATTACACTTAGGAATCAAGGCAAGGAATGAGGAAGTGCACCCACTATTAATTGTCGCATGCATGTAGAATTCATTGAAAAGATTAACAAACTCCTTTTGGAACCCATCCCAGCATCTTTTTATGAAAGCGAAGTTGACTCCATCCGGTCCCGGCGCCCTATCCCCGTGACAATCCCAAACCGCACTTTTAATTTCCTCTTCCGAGAACGGGACCACCAAGCTCCTAGCTTCCAAATCCGATAATCGTACCAAGTTTGGGCACAAGAGCTGAGGCCTATCCAACATCGGTTCAGAAAAACGTTCACCAAAAAAGGCTGCCACATAATCTTTAATCAAAAACGGATTGTTAACCCATTCCCCTTGTATACGCAGCCCACTAATCCGATTATTGGAGATATTAGCATTAATAATTCCATGAAAATAAGCCGAATTCTCATCTCCTTCGACCGCCCACCTAACTCTAGACTTCTGTTTTAGATCCATGTTTTTAATCCGGTCAGCCTCTACTACGAAGTTTTTACATAAAGCTCTTGTTTCAATTTCCTCCTCCGTTAAATCTCTCGTTTCCGCCACTAAATCCAATGCTTCCAATTTATTCACCTTGTCTACATACTGGCCCCTCTGTTGCTCCTTTAATTTTGCCACCCAATCCTTTGCCTTTTTCTTGATCCACTTCAGTTTTACACCCAAGCCCAGGTCAGCGGGGCCTGTAAACCGGAACAAATCACACTGCTGATGAATAAACTCCGTGAAACCTGGTAACTCCAACCAAGAGTTGAATATGCGTGTTGGAATGGGGCCAAAATTACATGGAATAGTAGAGAGAACAACCGGACAATGATCCGATGCGACGTTATTCAAAGCTACAACTGAAGCGTCTGGCCACATATCCCTAAACTCCAAAGATACTTCACCTTGTCTACATACTGGCCCCTCTGTTGCTCCTTTAATTTTGCCACCCAATCCTTTGCCTTTTTCTTGATCCACTTCAGTTTTACACCCAAGCCCAGGTCAGCGGGGCCTGTAAACCGGAACAAATCACACTGCTGATGAATAAACTCCGTGAAACCTGGTAACTCCAACCAAGAGTTGAATATGCGTGTTGGAATGGGGCCAAAATTACATGGAATAGTAGAGAGAACAACCGGACAATGATCCGATGCGACGTTATTCAAAGCTACAACTGAAGCGTCTGGCCACATATCCCTAAACTCCAAAGATACCAAAAAACGATCCAATTTACTCATCTTTTGACCATTGTCCGACCTATAAGTAAACTGTCTGCCCCCCATATTATACTCAAATAGTACCGCAGACTCGATAAACTGATTGAAATAGTCCGCATTCGCAGCTACAAACTCAGAATTCTTTCTCTCAGCAGGTGTTCTAACGTCATTAAAATCACCCATACATAACCACAACCCTTGCAACAAACTTATCCACCCCCGCAATTCCTCCCACAGACCCCTACGTGCCCCCGGATCATTTGGTGCATGAACGTTTGCTATGTTAATTAGTTCCCCCGACGCTTTAATTACACCAGTAACAATCAAGAAGTGACGATGTTTAACCACACTAACCTTGTCTAAATAGGCTGGATTCCAAAGAGACACGAGCCCACCTGAAGTACCTACTGCGTCAACAACCTCCATTTCGAATCTAGTCCTGCCCCAGAAATTATAAAACGGAAATCTAACTCCCGTCCCAA
Source organism: Helianthus annuus (assembly GCF_002127325.2). Taxonomy (NCBI): domain Eukaryota; kingdom Viridiplantae; phylum Streptophyta; class Magnoliopsida; order Asterales; family Asteraceae; genus Helianthus; species Helianthus annuus. The sequence continues at coordinate 67,092,262 of NC_035446.2, read as the reverse complement.
TTTTAGTTTCTTGTAGTGCCATAAAATGGATGCCATGTGTTGTTTTGAGACCCCGAACCCATTCCGATTTTCGGGAATCCCTTCCACCCCTTAAATTTAAGGTCAAATAATTCATTGGATCGGATTCTGACCACCTTCACCCATAACCAACTCACTGACCTGATTCATGAAACCCTCCATTTGAAAGCCAACATTCTTTCCAACCTCCATGGTGGCTAGCACCTCGTCTGCAATCGATTCTCCGTTACCCCTCTTCGCCTGGGAGGCATCAGCTTCCGCTACACACTCCGCCGGTTCCGAGACCTGTCTTGTCCCCAGATGTGTCGATCTACACTGGCTATCCCCCGCTATATTAAATCCACCGGAAACTTCTGACTGCCCAGGTATCTCCTCTGTGTCTCCGCCATTAACAGTAACATTGTTTTGTTCACCAATAAAGCTAGCTGGGTTAGGTTCCACCGATATCACTTTTGACTTTTTAATTAATTCATGAAGTGGATTTCGGTTAGGAGTAGGTCCACCACTTTGGCCCTCAGGCCCACAAAACTCCTCATGACTTGGGCTTCTGCACCTCCTGGGCCTCTTCCTAGATTTGTTCACGGACTCTACTTTAGTGGACCCCACCGAGAAGCTTCCAATACTTTTATTCAAATCAAATTGCGGCTGAGTTTTTTCGCATGCATGCTCCACGGCTTGGCCTTATTTCTAATAGCACCTTATTAATCCTTTTGATTCTTAAAACCCACTTTGTGCCAAACACACATTTACCTTTTTAAATAGAAAGTTGTAACAAAAATAAAGGTAAAGAGATTTAATATATTTTTTACGCGTGGGTTAAATTGTTGATGTTTTTTTAAAAGCTTGTATATTTTTTTAATTATAACACTTTGGTGTAAAAAGTTTTTAATTCTAACTTCGAGAATATGTATATTTTACGTGTAGATTAAAGGTGCTAGCGTATACTTTAATAAACTTATTGTTAGGGGGTTTGTTTAAATGCTGTATTTTTTTTTAAAATTTTACATTAGGTGTAAAAAGTTTTTTACGGGTGGTCATAGGTTTCCGAAAAACTCTACTTAAAACAAACTTTATTTGTGATTTTTACAAATTTTGTGTGGTGTCCGTGCAGATCTTAGACGATGGAGGTGCAAACTATCATTTTCAAGAAACGAAAAATGACGACTTCGCTTTATTTATTTTTGTTTATTTTACATTTTCTTAGTTTTTTTTGGTGATTTACTGACAATATTATTGTAATTTATTTATTGGACATACTTTGAAAATTGGCGTAAATATGGGCGTCAAAACGAGGCGTAAAAAACGAGGCGTAAAAACGGGCCTAAAAAACGACACGTAAAAACGGGGCGTAAAAAACGGGTGTAAAAAACGGGGCGTAAAAAACGGGCGTAAAAACGGGCCGAAAAAAACGGGCGTTAAAACCGCGCGTAAAAAAAGTTTTAAAACGGCGCGTAAAAAAAGTTTAAAACCGGCGCGGAAAAAAAGCTTAAAAACCGCCCGTAAAAAAGTTTAAAACCGGGGCGCTAAAACGAATTTTTTTGATTTTTTTAAATCACATTAATTTTTTGTTGATTTTTACTGCTGTAATTAAATCACATTATTTTTTTGTGAATTTTTTTTACTGAATGTTTCAAAAATTATTTTAATTAAATCACATTAAACAAATCCAAAGCATTAATTACACCAATCATTAATGAATATGGTTAAAGACCAAATTGCTTTTATTCCACTAAAAACAAAAAACTCATTAATTAAAGAATAATGATTATACAACTTTATTGTCTTTTAATCTTATCAGTTAAAACATGTTTGATCAACGGCTCATATTGGTTCCTACGGTTCTCACAACTTAAGGTGGTTCTCATTTTAACCAATTCCTATATATATATATATATATAGAAAGTCGCTAAAATAAAAACCATCCTCAGTTATAAAAACCATGAGAACCACTTTCCACCAATAAGATTATCCCAAACAAAAGGGTATTTAGGTAATTTTGTTTATATGTCATATCCATCATCTCAGTGTGCGTGTCTCTCTTATTAAAAGCCTTTTCCATCTCATTTCATTTCAAAATTTTCAAACTCACATTTCTCTCTCTTCATATCTTCATCTCCGATGAAGATCATCATCTTCAGCCTTTATCCTAATGAAGATCATCATCTTCAAACTCTCATTTCTTCACACATTTTTTAAACTCTCAGCTGCTTGTTATGCTTCTTCTCTTTATCCTCCTCTATTGCTTCGCTGCCACGTCTTCCGATCTCGACGCCTCCACCTCCACCGCCACCGCCATCGCCATCGCCACCGCCACCGATACACCGTCGTTTGTTAATCGCTGCCACGTCTTCCGATCTCGACGCCTCCACCGCCACCGATACACCGCCACCGATACATCGTCAGAAGTTAAAGGTATGCTATCGGTTGGAAACTTGATTTAGCTGAGTTAATGATTTGTGTATGATTTGTTTGATAGATATTGATGTTGTTGTAGTTGAGAAATTGTTGATTTTTTGTGGTTGAAAACTTGATTTAGAGAGTGTTGTTTTGGATCTTGCAGCGACGGTGTTCGGAGGTGGTTGCTGCGTGAGCGGCGGCGGTGTGAGCGGTGGTGGTTGCTGTGTGAGCGGCGTCGGCGGTGAACGATGGTGAGGGGTGGTCGATTTATTTGCAAAGCGTTGCCCCGTGGTGCCCGCGTGGTGCCGGTGGTCGATTCAAGTGTGGTTTTGGTTTTGGGGCGGTTATTTTTGGCTTGTGTTCTTGATTTTTCTAGTGATTTTTGATCAGTGATTCTTCTGGTGGTTGTCTGGTAATTTTTAGCCTGTGTTCTTGACTTTTCTGGTGATTTTTCGGTGGGTTTTGATGATTTTTCTGCTTGAATCTGATGGTTTTTTTAATATGTTAGGGGTTTTGATTTGTGTTCTTTGAATCTGTGGGTTTTGATATGATCGATTGGGTGGCGATGATGCAAAAAAAAAAAAAAAAAAAAAACGTAGATTTTGATGATGATGGCGCGGCAAGGACGGCAGAGGGTAGGTTTTTTGAACCTGCAACCCCACTTTTGCAGCCTCTTGATTATCGGATAATCTTAGCCAAACCCCGTTTATTTTATTCGAGATACACTTTGTTTTGATGTTGTTGGTTTTTTTATTTTTTTCCCCTTAGTCGATGATGATAATAAACCGTCAACTTTTTAACGTAAAATGTTAAAACATAAAAAGTTTTACGTAAAACGTAAAAATTTTAATGTAAAATGTAAAACGTAAAAAGTTTTACGTAAAACGTAAAACGTAAAAATTTTAACGTAAAACGTAAAATTTTTTAGGTAAAACGTAAAACGTAAAAAGTTTAACGTAAAAAGTTTAAAAAGTTTAACGTAAAACGTAAAACGTAAAAAGTGTAAAAAACGGCGCGTTAAAAAAATGTGAAAAAAACGGCGCGTTAAAACGACGTGTAAAAAAATGTGTAAAAAACGGCGTGTAAAAAACGGCCTGTAAAAACGGCGCGTTAAAAAACGTGTAAAAAACGACGCTTGAAAAAACGGCGCGTTAAAAAAATCACGCTTGAAAAAGCCCGGCGTAAAAACGGCGCGTTAAAAAAGTGACGCATGAAAAAGCTCGGCGTGCAAAAACCGGCGCGTAAAAATTGTCTTTGTTAAAAAAATTTGAATTTAAAAATTTTTTTAATAAAAAAATCTTTTTAAAAAGTAAAAAGTAATATAATAATACAAAAAAGTAATAAAAAATAATAAAGACAAAAAGACAAAAAAGAATAGTTTTACTAAACTACTCTTTTGGATTAAAATATTAAAGACATAATAAGACAAAATGTATTTAATATTCATTTTAGTTACTTTTAATCTCATCCATCCATTTTTTGTCATTTAATGGTTAGAGACTAGTTTTCGCGGTTCTTACAACTGGAGGTGGTTTTTATTTTAGCGGTCCCCTATATATATATATATAGTGTAAAAAGGGCCTAAAGTGTAATACCATATAACACTATGTAACACTATATAACATTATATAACAAATATAACACTATACATCTATTATAGACATGCTATCAGACAACCTATAGTGTTATATTTGTTATATAATGATATATAGTGTTACATAGTGTTATATGGTATAATATGGTGTTACATATTGTTATACGGTGTTTATATGATGTTATATAGTATTATATATAGTGTTATAATACACTTCTCACACTTTGAGCACTTTTTTACAGGATCCTCTACCTATATATATATATATATATATATATATATATATATATATATATATATATATATATATATAGGGGAAGGTTCATTGGGAAATACTAAAAAAGTGGGGAACAGCGAGGAACCGACTCAAACGAACTCCGATTGGATTCATTCCAGCGACGTTGGAACCGGCTCGTCGAACCCTAACTAAGATCTCTTAACCCTAAATCCTAACTCCTAAACTCTAAACCCTAAAGCTAAAAAATAACGCTAAAATTTAAGTTAAACCGTAAAATCTAAACTATAAATCCTAAAATCTAAACCCTAAAGGCTAAAGCTAAAGCTAAACCCTATAGCTAAACCCTAAACCCTAAAGCTAAACCCTAAACCCTAAGGATAAACCCTAAGGCTAAACCCTAAAAGCCAAACGCTAATATATTTAGGGTTTAGGGGTTATGATTTAGGGTTTAGGGTTAAGGGATCCTAGTTAGGGTTCGACGAGCCGGTTCCAACTCCAGTGGAATGAGTACAATCGGAGTTCGTTTAAGTCGGTTCCCCACTGTTCCCCACTTTTTTAGTGTTCCCTAATGAACCTCACACTATATATATATATATATATGCACTTTTAACGCGAAAACTCGAAAACTAACTAAAAGCCTAAGAAACACACAATTTTTTTTTCAATTTTTTATTAAAAATCGCTAGTTTTAAATATAAAAAAAATTTGTAGTGCACATATGTAATAATTCACATGTGTAGTACACATACACATGGGTACTATTACACATGTGCACTACAATTTTTTTTTTTGAAATTTTTTTTATATAATTTAAATAGCGAAAATTGGTATGCAAAAAAAAAAATTGGTATGTTTTTAGGGTTTTTTAGTTAGTTTTCGAGTTAACTAGTGGTTTTCATTTGAACCTTCACATATATATATATATATATATATATATATATATATATATATATAGGGTAGGTTTATTGTAAAAAGGGTGTGTTTTGTGAGAAGTGTAAGAAGTAATCTACACCATTTGATCTATAATCTAATGGTTGAGATTATAATAGAAAAATTGTAAATGGTGTTTACCATTAAATTAATTAATTTTGTAGATCAAGGGTATGAAGGTAAATTTAGCATTTTAAAATTTAGAAACTCACATGCAATGCAATGCAATGCACATGCAAGTTCCCCCCCCCCCTCTTTTTTAAACGTCAATAACTTTTTATAAGTAACTCTTTTTAAAAAAAAATTATACCATAATAACGAGTGTTTTTTATCTTTAATATGAGTACCATATTGTCATACTTATGTAGAGAATAAAAAATACATTTCGATTGGATGTTTTAGTCCATGGTGTTTTTTCTATACTCATACAATGGTGTTTTAATTATCTTGTGATTCAAGGTGTTGTGTTTTACAGTAAAACAAAATGAATGTAAATAAAACACCATAGCATTGCGAATAATGTATTATGATTCAAGTCATCTTGTTTTAACATCTAGTGTATGTAACATTGTATTGTGATTACAGTCATGGTGTTTTAACTTCTGGAATAGCAAAGAATCTTTCTAAATGTTAAAACACCACGACTGTATCATGATTCAATTCATGGTATTTTTGGAATTTGTACGGTGTTTTATATCTGCAAAAATAACAAAAATCATTACAGATGTTAGAACACCACGGCTGTATTACGATTCAAGTTGTGGTGTTTTCTGGAATTCGTATGGTGTTTTATACGAACTGATGATGAATTCCTAAAATAACTGATGAATTCCTAAAATAACTGATGAATTCGGTTACAAGATTATATCTTAAATTTGGATTATGGGTTAAATTACCATCTTTACCTTAAACTAATAAAATAGATAGGGACATGCGTCATCATCAAAGTCTTTCTTATCGTTCTCACACTTTTAGTCTTTTTTACAGGATCCTAGACCTATATATATATATATATATATGTGTGTGTGTGTGTGTGTGTGTGAGATCAAGATTAAGGGAAAACTACTCTGAGTTGTGAGAATTTAGAGAACTCGATGCGAGTTTTGCCTCTATTTTTTTCACACCTCTGAATTAAAATGTTTAGAAAGACTGTCGTAAAAAAATTTAAAAATAATTCGAAGTCATTTTTTCTGGCCCCTTACAGCAACTGTAAAAAGATAATGACATAAGCATGAGAATACTTTTTACAACATTTATGGCTGTTGTAGTGGAAAAAAAACCAGTTTTTTTTTTCTTGAAAAATTGATTTTTTAAGATTTTTGGCAAAAAAAATTTGAAAAAAAACCTTTCGTAAGGCCGAGTTCTCTAAGTTCTCACAACTCGTATAAGTTTTCATCTTACCCTAACCATACACACACACACATATAGGGGAATTCAAGGTTTAAATGAGAACTCTAAATATTGTGAGAACATTGAGAACGAATAAAAAAACGGCCAGAACTTTGTCAAAAACAATTCAAATTCAATTTTTTACACTTATTATCATTATTCGATTACGATGTTAGAAATTTAACTTACACATTTAAATTTACGTGAATTAGTAAACAAAGAAAATTTACACATGTGTAAGTTTGCCATTTACACATGTGTAAAAAATCTAATATGATTGATTTTGAGAGGAGAAATGAATTATTTGATATTGTAAATTCTTTTTTTTTTTTTTTTTTTTTGTGTTTTGTATCTTAATTACAATGAGATTTGTATTAAAGAAAATTTTGGTTTGATTGGTTTTTTCACTGGTTCTCACGGTTCTCGCAATATTTAGCTTTCTCAAGATAACCCTTCCATATATATATATATATATATATATGGGATTAGGAGAAAACGACAGAAAGTGTGAGAACGGTGAGAACACATCCTGGCCGAACAGGTGGCGCGGGGCATGATAGGGGGGTCCGAGGGTTTTTTTGTCTTTTTAGTATTCTTCTTCTTTCACGATTTTCATGTTTGACATGCTTCTTTATTTTTTGCGTGCAAGATAATTTTGGCGTTATGTAGATCTATTAATTATTTGGTGTTTTACTGTTTTTTCTCAGATTTCTTCTCTTTGAATTAATTCTTTTTGTGTCATATAGTTAATTTTTTGGCGTTATGGCTTTTTCCATGTCATTTTTGGCGTTTTGTATCTTTTTGTTAATAATTCATTTCCATTGATTAATATTTTATAAAACTACAATAACACGAAAATCAGAGTAAACTAATAGTCTTCCGTAGGTGGGATTACATCAGAGATGTACCCATCGCTTTGTTCATCTCTTTCTTCAGATTCTTCATCATCAAATTTCATTTTTGCGTATAACGCCATTAGCTCGTCTCTTCTTTGCTGCAGCCTATTCTTGAATATCACTGCATCATATCCTTGGATTTTGGATCGTTTGAAGGTGTTAAATCACAGAGTTGTTTAATGATAGATAACAACCCTGTCTTCCACATTTCTTCCATTGGCCTTGAATATTGCACCCTATTTTTATAAGTCACTTCAAGTGTTCCTTCTTCCTGATGTAATACCCAACTGCTAAGTTTTGGTATATGAGTATCTTCAATATCGTTATCATCTTCAACATCTTCTGCTGGAAATTTTCTCTCCAGTCTTTTTATTACAGTTCTCATTCTTTCACAATCGTTGTCTATTGGAACCCCAAGAGCCAGGATATCCTTCTGAACATTTTCATTCATTCCCATCATGGCTTTTATTGTCCTTACCTTTACCCTTCTCCTGTCAGAGAACTTTATGATGAATCGTTTCTCTTTCCTTTCAAACCTCCATGCAATAACCTTAGCCATTTTTAATTTTTTTGGCGTTTTGGAGAATATGTGGCGTTTTAGTCTTTTTGGCGTGTTTGAGCTTGGGTTCTCAAGGTCTTCTTTTATATTGACTTTTTTTCCCGCGTATGACAGGTAATTATGGCGTTTTGAAAAAGATAAATAAATTTAATATAATAAATGTTAGTAATTATGTTTTCCGTCGTTTCATTTTACTGTTTTTTGCAGTTTACCGTGTTTTGTTTTCAGACTCAACTGTTCTAATTGTGTAACACGTCAAATCTTTTGACGGTTGTAATTATGGCGTTTTGTTTTCCAATGGCGGTTAGATAACTATTAGACTTCTTTTGTTTTATATTCTTTGCACATTGTTTCATGCTTTTTTTATAATATTAGTTGTTCAAATTAATTTTATTATGGTTTGGTATTTTTTGGGGGCGTTTTTATGGCATTATGGCGTTTTACACGTATTTGCTAATTTTGGCGTTTTATTATATTTTTCATTATAGCATTAATATTCTTTTGTTGTTTATTAACTGACATTACAAAACAAACAATAGATAAAGAAAATTAAAAAAAAAAAAACAAAGTAGAAGCAATTTATGATTTTAAATCTTTTGTGTCATCAGTCTATTTTTTCTTTAGAAACTACAAGAAATGTGACAAATAATTGGCGTTTTGGGTTTGGAGTTGTGTATTTTCTTTGTTCATGTGTTGAAGTGTCTTTGTGGATGTTGGAGACATAGATCGACCCCCTGTGGGTGGATGCTATCTGCCTGTGGTCTTCATTATATTCATTGAGGCCAAAGTAGCATTTACATTGGTATAGGTCTCTTCTTATCATCCAAACCTTCTTCAGGAACAAAGATGACAGTATGACATATGGGTGTCATCAGTCCCTGTTTTTTCAATTTTGTCCATCTCATGCAGCAAAATCTTACTACACTCACGTAACAAATTATTAAATGAAACTTCATGCAGAACATTACTGAGGATCAGAGAAAAGATGTTTGTTGTCGTTGTATTTTTTGGCGTTTTACATTGAGTTGTAAATTTTTTTAGCAACCACTATGTGTTTTTTTTTTGTGTTTTTTGGGTGTGATAAACGGAAGGTGGTGAGACGTTTCTATTTATAGAATTTTTTTGGCGCGTAGTTTAGGCGGGATGTTATTTTTGTAACAAAAAATGTAATTAACATTTATCCGGATGTAAGCTTTGGTGTTATATATAATGGCGTTTCAAAATTTTTGGCGTTTTTGTAGCCAGAGAGCTTAAATAAAAACACAGAAAAAAGTACGCAGTGATAAAATTAGCGTTTTGTATTTATTTGGCGTTTTATTTTTCAATGGCGTTTATGTGAGGGATGGTTTTTTACTTTTTTACCCTTAATGAAGCGCGTCCACGTAATAAAATTGGTGTTATTTACTAAAATGCCACCGCACCAATCTAGTCCATAGATTGTTTTGATCGGACGATCAATAAGCGTTCTCACCGTTCTCACACTTTCTATCGTTTCCTCTAAATCCTGACCCTATATATATATATATATATATATATATATATATATATATATATGGGAAGGATAAATCGAAAACCCACTTGAGTTGAGAAAACTCAGAAAACCTTTGTAAAAAACCCATGTAAACTCAAGAAACATTTTTTAAAAAAATAGGAAATGTAACATACATATATTTGAACATTTTTAAAAAGGAAACACAAAAAAAACACCAAATAGTTTATTTTTTAAAAAATGTTAAAAATTTCAGGTTACATAATATCTATGCCCAAAAAAATGTAACATACAAATTTTCAACATTTTTTAAAAAAAAAAAACTAGTAAGCGTTTTTTACATTTTTTTCATAAATAGGTCCGTGTACATTTATATTACATTCCCTATTTTTTTTAGAAAAAAATAAAAATGTTACATAGGGTTTATTTGGGTTTTCTCAACTCACATGGGTTTTCGATTTATCTTTCCCCTATATATATATATATATATATATATATATATATATATATATATATATATATATATATATATATATATATATATATATATATATAGTGTGAGGTTCATTGAGAACACTAAAAAAGTGGGTAACCGGGTAACACTGCATTTAACATGTAAAATATATCTTAAAAATTCAACTTAACATGATAAAAATCAATTAAAAAAAATCGGCGCTTTTCCTTGTAAAAATAGGTAGAAGCTATTCCAATAAAAAATCATTTTTTGTAAAAAAATAGTCTTTTTTAACAAATTTTTAAACATTTTTTTATGTTCTTAGTTTTTTATTTTTTTTTAAATGTTTCCACATGTATTTACAAGGAAAATCGGTCGAATTCTTTTTAAAAAAATGGTTTTTAACATGTTAAGTTGAATTTTTAGGATATATTTAACATGTTAAATGTAGTGTCCTCTGGTTCCTCACTTTTTTAGTATTCCCCAATGAACTCTCCCCTATATATATATACTAGTAGGATACCCGCACGATACAGCGGAAACGACACATCACATTGCGATATTCGTTCTTGTTAGTTTTTTTATTTATATAATATTTATTTATAGCATCATTATGATAGATATCCATCAAAAGCGAAGTAATCGGGTAATCCATTTCATTGTGTTGTGAATGGTTCGGTCGGTTCGTTTATTATCCTCAACCGAAGCCGAAGCCAAAACCAAAACCAAAACCAAAGTCATTGGTTTGTATATTTTATTAACCAAGCGGTTTTGGTTAATCACTTCGGTTTGTTCGTTAGATTGGCGGTTTTTGGTTCGGTTCATTCAGTTTCAATTAATAGAAATAAACCAAACTTGGGCTAAAATTTTTGCTTAGAAATATATGAAATTGAGGTACAAATACGTGAAATGAAAGTATAAATATTTGAAATACAGATATAAAATATGAAATATATTAACTGAAGGTATAAAAGCTAGAAATATGTGAAAATATTAATAATTCGGTTAAGCTAATTTTGGTTAAACAAGAGTACAAAAAAATGATAACTGGTTTTTGGTTAATTTGGTTTTCAATTTTCAAATAATTTAGATTTTGGTTTGGTTTCTTCTATTTTCAGTTTGGTTTAGGTTAACAATTTAGTTATTGGTCACCGATAACCGGTTTTGGTTAATAACCTATAGGTGTGCACGCAATGCGGCGAGAAACATATAAATTGCCACGGCGGGCATTGTTTAGTTGGTTATATTATTATCCTCAACCGAAATCAAGGTCAGCGATTAGTCTATTTTATTATAACTAATTCGTTTTTAGTTAATCGGTTTGGTTTATTCAGTAAGATTGATAGTTTTTGGTTTGATTCATTAATTTTGGTTAATAGCCAAAACGAAACTTAGGCTAAAACTTTATATTAGAAATACATGAAATTTTTGTATAAATACATGAAATGGATGTATAGGTACATGAAATGGATATATAAATACATAAAATAGGGTATAAATATGAAATACATGAACTGAAGGTATAAAAGCTAGACATATATGAAAATATGAATGGATTTAGTTAAATAAGGGAACAAAAAAATTGATAACCGTTTTGGTTAATTCGGGTTTCGGTTAATCAGTTTTCAGTTATTTCAGTTTTTTGTTGATTATGGTTCGGTTTGGGTTAACGATTAAGTTATTACTCACCCTACATATCAATTTTTTAATTAACAAAAACTATAGCAATACTATACTCAAATTAAAGAGAATAAAATACTGGTTTTTATGGTGTAAGTTAAAAAAATATTAACGTACCAAAATGTTATGACCGTTTAAAATCGTAGGGAAAAGTTAGTTTTTATATAAGGGGATAAAGAGTGACTACTAACTAATTATCTATAATTTTGTCAAAGATGAGAGATTAAAGTGTAATCTAGATGACACGCTTAAATTGGCGGTAGTTAATCACATCACGTTCTGTACCTATTAAACATTATATTATATGACTAAGTACATTGAGCTTTAATCACTTGTACACTAAGACATCATCTACTTGTATCTTTAAATCCACACTTCAATACTGACCAAGACAACTATCCAAACGTCGACAAAGATGAGTTATTCGTCACGGTATTTTTGGATTTTTTTAAAAACATTATAGTTTATAAGATATAGAAAGAATACGTAAAAAAATTAAAAGTTTGTTGTGGAGGTGGAGAGTGTAAGTAATCAGGGATTTAAGTGTAATAAGATGAATGACTAAAATATAATTATTGTTTAAAAGACCAATTTACCCTCATTTTATGGATGTATTTATAAATTAAGACAAAAATAAGTTCTTATTTTTCAGGTAGCTTAAAATACCCTCGCTCATGTATTATAATAATTTATAGATGTATACGAAGTAGATATGGAGAAAACACCTAAAAGTATGAAAATGTGATAATGATTTTAGTGTTGACATGTGGCGTTGGTGTTAGCTTACACTAAGAGTAATATTGTCAAAAAAACCCATGCACAGGCCACTCACATGTCAAAGACCATGCACATAAAAGTCACATGCATATTCCACCACCTTTATTAAACTCTCGTAACTTTTTTATACGCAATTATTATTTTTTAAATTACACCATAAAATCGAGTGTTTTATAATCTTTTCTACGAGTATACTATTGCTCTACTTTTGAAATAAAAAAAATGACATGAACTAGGTGTCCAAATAAAAACGCCATAAAAGCAGATGGTTCAGAAAAACGCCATGAAAATACGCAGTTGAAAACGCCATAAAACATTCATTTCAGATAAACACCATGAAATAACCAGTTGAAAACGCCATACAAACACATAGTTCATAAAAACGCCATAAAAAACCTAGTTGTAAACATCTAGTTCGGAAAAACACCATATAAACGCTGTTAAAAACGCTATAAAAACACAAAGTTGATAACATCATAAAAAATCCCAGTTCTTTTTTTCAAAAAGTATATTAATAGTATACTCATTGGAAAGATAAGAAAACGCTAGATTTTATGGCGTATTGTTTTTGAAAAAATAATCACGTATAAAAAAGTCATGGACGTTTAAATATTTGGGGGAAAAACTACTTGCCGATTTTTTGCTTATTTTTTTTACAAAAATGTTCAAATATATGTATGTTGCATTCCCTATTTTTTAGAAAAAAAAAATAAAAATGTTACATAAGATTTTTACAAAGTTTTTTTTGAGTTTCTTCAACTTAAGTGAGTTTTCGTTTTATTCTTACCATATATATATATATATATATATATATATATATATATATATATATATATATATATATATATATATATATATATATATATATATATAGATGTGTTAAAATGAAAACCACTCATAGTTGCGAAAACCGTGAGAACCACTTTTCCACCATTGATCTATTGAGATGTATGGTTGAGATTAAAAGTGATTAAAACAAATATTAAATTCTTTTTATCTTATTATATTTTTAATATTTTATTGTCATAAGGGCAATTTGGTCAATTTTCTATTTTTTGTCTTATTTGTTATTAATATTTTAATACTTTACAAAATCAGCTTTTTTGTCTTTTTTTTACGATAAACATTTTTTTACGACAAATTTTTTTTACGGGTTTAAACCTTTTCTACAACCCGGTTTTAAAACACTTTTTTATGGTTGTAAAACCTTTTTACGACCCGATTTTAAACACATTTTCTTACCGGTTTAAACTTTTTTTACGACCCGGTTTTAACCATTTTTTACGGGTTTAATTTTTTTACGCTAGATTTTTTACGGTTTTAAACTTTTTTACAAAAAAAACTTATTTTTAAATTTTTTACAAAAAACAATTTTTTACGGGTTTAAACGTTTTTACAAAAAAACAAAAAAATTTTACGCCAAACAAAAAAATAATTTACAAAATTGGTTTACAATTTTTTTTACAAACAACAAAAAAAATTACACCAAACATCTTTTTACGCCTCGACCCCGATTTCGGGTTTACGAAATTTGAGAATCTTAACAAACGAACTCACCCAAAAATCACGACTTAGTATATGTCTCAGATAAGTTGAACTTATCATCATCCTGAAAAAAAAATATAAAAACCAACAACAAAAATCAAAACCATGTGTGGATCTTTAAAAAAACGGGGTTTGTCTCAAAGTTTCCAATAATCATGGCTACAAAGTGGGGTTGCAGGTTCAAAAACCTACCCTCTACCATCCTTGCCACGCCATCACCATCAATTGTCGGAAAACATGTTTCGAACTATCACTGCCAATAAAAAAATGTATAGAGCTCAACACAACACAACACAACACAACACAACACAACACAACACAACACAACACAACACAACATAACACAAACCAACTGATGTATGGATCTCAACACAACCAAACACAAAATCAACTGATGATATAAGCAATTGACACAAAAGATCAAACAAAGTTACCCAAACCTGACCAGGTTTGACTCGAAGGTTGACCCGTTGACCCAAACTACTCCAAACGACACCCAACACTCATCAAATTAGTCTCTACCCCACCACTCATAAACCAATAACCAATCACCACCACTATTCACTGTAGCCCGGTAGCCGATAGGCATCTCCGTCGCCAATAGCCGCTATAACCACCACCCCAAGACCCATCAAACCAATAAAAAAAACAATGAGCTTCTGAATCATCAAAATATAATTTAAGAAAACACCCATAAACTCTTAACAACCAAAAATCAAGAAAAATGGAAGCTTTTTACAAAAATCAAGAAACACATATAGTTACCAGAGCCTAGATCAGAAGCGGTGGAAGCCGGCCCACCACCACGACCATCGCCACCGGAGACGGAGGCAGAAGGTATAACAACCCTAAAAAACGACCCTAAACTTTCCTAAATACACCCCTTATGTGATAAACGAGCCTGTATACCTTTTATATTAATAAAATCAAATAAAACAAGCAAAATGGGTCGCTCGCGAGCCGCGACCAAGAACCTCAAGTCTGTCGCGGGGCGCGACGGAGGGTAACTTGCCGAACACCCAACGAGCCACGTGTCCTGACACGTGGCAACCCTATTCGCTGACTCAGCAACCCTATCGCCGCCTTTATGGCCCTCGCGGGCCGCGACAGAGATAGAAGCAGCCCTCGCGGGGCGCGATGAACCCCAGATCAGGATATAAAAGGAGCAGGGATCGGCATTTCAATTCGTTCAAAATTTTCTACTTCTCTCTCAAATCTAATAGGCTAAAGTTATAGCCAAATACCCCCTTAAGAAGCGAAGCTCTGCCTCGTTGTAAGTACTATAACCTTGCTATTACCCTACAGGATCGATTTAGGATTTCTGTAACGCATGTCGGTTCTGCCCAACTCAGTCGTTGGAATTCTCTCTCGTGTTACACTCGATTGATCTAGGATTCCGTAATGCATGTCAAGGCTCTGCGTGACTCAGTCATTGGAATTCTGTCTCGAGTTGTACAGTTAATGTGATTTGGGTAATTTTTACAAACACGTGTGCATGGGTTAAATTTAATAAATAATATTACAAGGAAGCTATAATATTACTAGGAAGCTATAACATTACCAGGAAGCCTGTAGAAATACCTAAGCCTATAAATGTGAGTCCATTCTCTTTTCTCACAGTTTGTGAGCCCTTATTTCAAATGTTTTCAAAAACTATAAATATTTATCATTTATAACTACAGTGATTAAGTCTTTTTAATTCTTCAATTGTTGATAACCTTCACAATTGGGCATGGGTATCCAATGTGTGATATGACCATAGTCACAGATCCGTCGAGTGTCACGTACTGAATGAGTAATTGTGTAGATATAAACATTGTAATCGCCCTTAATACTGTAATATTATAACAACTGATGTTTTATAAATTGGGATGTACTCGCCAGTAATTCTTGCTGATAAAATGTTTTTAAAACGCGTTTCAGGTAACACAATGTGAAAGGCAATAAAAGCCAGCTGGAGAGCACTGAACGCTTAGAAAAGTGGCTATAAAAGTTACCTAAATAAAAAGGAGATCATGTTTCAATAATTAGGGCTTAGCCCTGTAAATGTATTATCAGCAAAACCCGAGTTTTATCCCATTTATCAATTTTAAACCTTTTGGTGTTTAACTCTGATAAAAATATTTCCTAACTAGGTCCTGATGAAAGTTTTCCGCTGCCAAATTAATAAACACCGATACTATCTGACTGGTTTGCGGCTTCCGCTCCTAGGGTGGGGTCGGGGGTTGTGATAGAAGGTGGTATCAGAGCTATGCCACTGGTTTAAGCCCTTTAGGTGTTCTTCCAATACCTAAACCTTAACCATTTATGTTAGGAATTCAATACCTTATGCATTATTTTGTGAGAATATCTTAATGTTTTGATTTTATTACCATTCTCACCAATTTTGAATACCCATTATGTATGATCAATATCTGTCTCTTACAGTTATGCTATGTTTAAGATTATATATATATATATATATATAGATATATATATACACGCCGGTGATATATATTAATAATGTTAGGTCTTATAAAATTTTGTGATATATTATATATCATACCCATGTATTTATATGAATATAATTCAATATAAATTTTTATAATATTATTATGATATTAATATTGATATCCTAATAAAAAATATTAATATAAGATAACACAATTCAGGTATGATATTTCAAAAATATCATAATACAATTCATGTATTATACCTAAATGATTTTGTCATTTAAATTCTCAGTATGTGTAACCCATATTTGTATCTTACAGTATGTTATGCTATAAATATATAAAGGAGATATATTAATAATATATTAATATTAAATTGTGTGACTCATATATTTATGTGAATACAATTCAATATAACTTATAATAATATAATGATATTGATATTAATATCTTAATCAAAGATATAAGATAACACCCTTTAGGTATGATATCACTGAAAGTAATATAGAATATTATTCGATGCAAGTAGTATGTTTTATGATTTGTAATATAACCCAAAATTTTACTCAAATTAAATATATATATTTTTGCCAAAGTTTTGACAAAACATATAATTACATTAATTTTGTTAAAATACAATATTTTAGCATACTTAAAACATGTTTATTGTTCGAATACAATAATTAAAAAAGGATTTTCATAATAACCCTATGAAAATATTATTCCATATGATTATGTTATATTATAATCACATGTACATTTTCATCTATATGAAAAGTGTGCAAATATATATAAAATATTTTATATTTTATAACCTGTATTAATGAAACAAATGATATTTCATGCAAAATAGAAATATATATAAAAACATTTGATATTGTATAATTAGATGATTTAAAATATATAACACATACATATCGACAGGAAATAACTTAAGGATTTTTACTATTTAATAATTTAACTAATCCCTTAAGTTATATTTAAGTCATATGCATATTCTGATACAAGAATACTATTTCATTACATAATATATTTAGAATCAAAATTTAGAAACACCAAACTTTGTATTATCTATTATAACACTTCTTTGAATAAATGAATTAAGAATCGAAGTTCTAATATTTTACAACCAACATGATTCAACCCTCTAATTAAAGATAGAATTGTCAGAAAAATTATTTTTATTAAATTTATTTCTTTTAATTATCTACCCTTTTTATTCCAAATTATTCTCTTCAATAAATTTAAACAGAAATTTATAGATATGCTATTATTATTGTTATAAAAGAATGAATAAAGTTATGAGAATAAGCAGGATAATTAATACCATCAGTTATATAATTGGATTTTTATAATTTTTTTTAATATTATATATAAATTACAGGAAATTTGAAATTTTATATTCATATAAGTATGCATGTACAGGATAAAATTTCCTGATAGTATATACAATATAATAATCAAATATCTTCTGTAGAAAAACAAGCTTTTATATAACAGAAGAAATAAACCTACATGTTTACCCAGCATCTCTCCAAATGATTTTTCAAACCATTAACTGCATTTAACCCAAAAGAAACCCTAAGGACACCCGTATTAGCACCAAGGGAGCGATGGTGGGCCAATGACGGAGAATCTTAGAATCTCATATAATACCCTTATTTCTAGCCACAGTCATAATTAAAATTTCCACCATACATCCTGAATACCTATCCAACCATGTGCTCTGAAAATATAAACTGAGGCGATATGGAGAAAAGCTATTAAGACAAGAAAGAAACAACGATAATATAATATATATACTTTCCTTATATTTTGATAAAATATAAAAATGTTAAAATATAATATGTATATATCTATCAACGTATGATACTGATAGGTATGATTATAATTATGCTAATATAATATGAGCAACAAAATGTGCCTGTATAATTGTTTAGTTCTATGATAATTATATCTGAACATGTTTGCAATTCAGATGTCAAAGGAAATCGCATTTAATTAGGAAATTCAGGGTAGTAATGAAAACTCATTGGATAGGAATACTATAGAAAATATAATACCTCAAGGAATATCGAATGCTATACCTTCGATCATTGAAGCTATTAAAATTTCTGTGCCTTTAAACGAGAGTCCTACTACCCACTGTAGACATACTCATCACTTCGAACCTAGCCCAAGTTCCAATGGAGGTCATGATATCCATATCAAAACTCCATCTTCCAAACGAAAGAAAACCACAACCTATAATTACTCTTATAAGGAATTCCATTCTGACAAGTCCTCTAAGAATAAAGGAATGGAACCAACGATCGCGCAACCTACCTGCAACAACTATAACAAAAAGCGTTCAAGAAGACGCTATTCTAGGAAGACACACCGCTGCAACTTCTGCAAGAAGACTGGACATACAGAGGAAGAATGTAGAAGGGAAAATAACATCTGTTACAAATGCGGAGAACCAGGTCACATCCGTCCCTACTGCCCGAAACTATCTAAGGCACCCGGCAACAAGGCTAGAAACCTAGATGAAGCCAAGAAGGACGCATAAAATATCTACGACATAGGAAGCAATAGCAAATTCTAACATAAGCACCCGTACGTTTTGTCTGTCCTAAAGTATTAGTTGACTTTTGGTTTTAATCGAAGTTTTATAAATAAAAAGGTCCTTATCTTTCTTTCATAAAACCAACACTCATTTGTCTCATCTCTTGACAAATTCATATGTTGCATGTGCATTGCTTGTTATGCATGTGATGTTGCTTTAGAGGACCTTTTATTCACAAGTTTGGATCTTATTTCGTTATACTCATTTTTAACAATCCCTATGATTGCAAAAATGTTGACTTTTGATATCAAGTCAACAGATTTCTTGGAAAACTCCTTTTCTTTTCAAAGTTACTTACCGGATTTCATTGTAACCATTTCTTGTCAATACATATATCCATTGTTGGAATATGTCTAAACCAAGCTCAATTGTTTGAACTTGTTCACAATATACATTCAATTCGAAATCCCATATGATGAATTGAGATCATCATATAATCTCATTTGTTTGAATGATAGTAGACCTGTTCAAAGTCTACAACTCCAATACATCATTTGTTAAATCACGACACCTTGCGGTGGCGTTTTTCTTTCAAAATTGAACTCATTTCATTTTCACACCTGAGGTACAGATTTATTTATCTTCTATTGATTTGTTATCCTAAACCAATCTTAATATAATTTTGTGTTAAGATAACGATACCTAAATTCCTATTCCAATGTACCTCCAACATTTTTTTATCTTTGATCAATCCTACGATGTTCATTTATTCCATCATTAGAACATCTTGTCTTTCGAATATTCAAATTCATTTCATTGAAACATTCAGTTAGTTTCAAGAACGGTGAATTCATTCGGTAACCGTAATTATTAAATTCTTTCAATCATTACAACACCTTGAGGTGTTTGTATAAATTTGTAGCCTGAGCTAATCATAATCCCTAATCATATCAATTCATACGCCTTTCGTTTGACTCATAATTCAAATAGTCTTGATACAATTATGTATCAGTACAATGATACACTAAATCGTATTGTATTTTCGGTGTATCCCTGCCATTCAAATAAATGTCACTGATTTCTAGTTTGTTAATTGACAAATCATTTTTCATGCTTCTATTCTCATTTGAGATTATTGATTCAGAGTCTTCCTCAATTGACAATCAAAGTAAGTTCTCTTCTGACATTGAATCCTATTGTTTCTAAAAGTCATTCTGAATTATATGCCTATCAAATCTCTCTTTTGATTTGTGAAACTCAGTCACCTCGATGATTGTATCATTTCCTCTAAGTTCAATTGATTCCTAAAACTAATTTGGACAATTGAATTCCAGTTGTTATCTTTATGTCTTGATTCTGCCTCAAACACCTTGATATACTATTTTTACTAACTAAAAGACGTAACGTAACCCCAAGGAGATATCGTAACCCAAATCTCGAGGACGAGATTTAAAACAAGGTGGGGATGATATAACAACCCTCAAAAACGACCCTAAACGTTCCTAAATACACCGCGTATGCGATAAACGAGCCCATATACCTTTTATATTAATAAAAATCAAATAAAACAAGAAAAATGGGTCGCTCGCGGGCCGCGACCAAGACCCTCAAGTCTGTCGCGGGGCGCGATGGAGGGTAACTTGCCGGACACCCAACGAGCCACGTGTCCTGACACGTAGCAACCATATTCGCTGACTCAGCAACCCTATCGCCGCCTTTATGGCCCTCGCGGCTGCGATAGAGATAGAAGCAGCCCTCGCGGGGTGCAAGGAACCCCGGATCAGGCTATAAAAGGAGTAGGGATCGGCATTTTAATTCGTTCAAAATTTTCTACTTCTCTCTCAATTCTAATAGGCTAAAGTTATATCCAAATACCCCCCAAAGAAGTGAAGCTCTACCTCGTTGTAAGTACTATAACCTTGCTATTACCCTACACGATCGATTTAGGATTTCCGTAACGCATGTCGGCTCTGCCTGACTCAGTCGTTGTAATTATGTCTCGTGTTACACCTGATTGATCTAGGATTCCGTAATTCATGTCAAGGCTCTACCTGACTCAGTCATTGGAATTCTGTTGTACGATTAATGTGATTTGAGTTATTTTTACTAACACATGTGTATTATTTAAATTTAACAAATAATGTTACTAGGAAGCTATAATATTACCAGGAAGCTATAATATTATCTGGAAGCGATAATATTACCAGGAAGCCTGTAGAAATACCTATGCCTATAAATGTGAGTCCATTCTCTTTTCTCACAGTTTGTGAGCCCTTATTTCAAATGTTTTCCAAAACTATAAATATTTATCAGTTATAACTACAGTGATTAAGTCTTTGTAATTCTTCAATTGATGCCAGTATTATGGGGTATGTGTACGGTACTTGATAACCTTCACAATTGTGCATGGGTATCCAATGTGTGATATGACCATAGTTACAGATCCGTCGAGTGACACGTACTGCACAAGTAATTGTGTAGATATAAACTGTTGGTCCCAGGTTGGACTTAAAAACTTCTTTTCACGTAATATGGCAAGTGATTTCAATAGATCTGAAAATAGTGTGCGGAAATAGAAATCAGACCTTCAAGAAACAAGACCTACAGAATTTTCAAGTTTATGTCACTTTGAAACAAAATGGTTTACAAGGTGATTGTAAGATTATTATCTATTACAAATGAATACTTGAATTCTGAGGTGAAAGGACAATGGAGTTTGTAGTATCCACTGAATGCTAAGCTTAACTCATTGTTCTCTGCTTGATGAGCCTTCTATTTATAGACGGCTTAGATACGTGAATAAACATTTGTTTATTCATGTATAAGTCCTGCAAAAAGTAGCTCTTTGACATATTCATTGAATCCAACAATCAAGTTGCCTTTGTCATCATGATATCTAATAATGTCAAGTTGCTTCGATTATTATGGCAGGATAGAACTGGTTTTTAGACAAGTGGGGTTTTTTATCAGAATTTCTGATAAACCACTTCATCAGAAATTCTGGTGAACAAATCATCAGAAAATCTGATGATCAGAATTGTCAGAAACTGATGATATTTCATCAGAAATATCATCAGATCCATCAGAAAGACCTTCTCTGATAATCTTCTTCAGCTCTTGATCAACTTATGATACTTTGAAGTAGATATTGTTGCTTTCAGTTGTCCTATCCGATCTTCTTCTTCTTGTTTTGATCTTCAGGACTATTATCTTCTTCATAGATCAAGTTGAATCTGATTTTCTTCAATACTTACAAATAAAGTTTCCTAACAGTTTCCCCCTAAGTATTGTAAGAAAATGAACTATCTCATGAACAGAAAATTTCCAAATAGTGGAAACTTACAATTTGCAAATCAAACCAGTTACTGCTATTCTGAAAAACAAATTACATAATGAAATGAAAATTTAAAACAAATATGTTCTTCAAAACAACTTCAATTTCTTTAGTACATCTCCATCCTTTAATTGCTTCTTGTATGAGATATACTTGTTGCAGATGTTATACGTGTCTTTGTACCAGCTTCTTGCTTGAATCCAATCTTCAATCATTTGTTCAATTTCCTGTCTTTCATTCTCTTTGTTCATTCCTGTCTTCTCTTCTGAAGTTGTTCTTGTCTCCTGGTCATACTTTTCATAATAAACTTCAGAATCTGATTTGAGTATTTGCAGATATCAACACTTCTGAACAGAGCTTTGTTCTTCTTAATATCTCTGTAGACTACACCATAGTTATGTCTGTCTTTTATCCTTGGCAGTTCAATGATGTCTCCAGATCTTGCATCTTCTATCAGCTCTGCGGGAATTCTTGTTTTTGGTGCACTAAGATAGACCTTTTTGTTGTGCACATAATCATAGTTGATGCATAAATCAAAGTCAGAAAAAGCCATTCTTTCAAACAACTTTATTCTAGCATTTGATATGCCCTTTAATGCTCTTCTGACTTCTTTGTTGTTTTTCTTTTCTTTTTCATACTGATCCTTCATGAACAGAATGTCCAAAGGATGTAATCTATCAGCAATTTCTTCATCAGTCACTTTTTCTTCTTCCCCATTTTCTCTTAGAAGTGCGTATCTGTTCTGCACATAAGTTCCTCCAACACCATCAGTTCCAATTTTTACTTCATAGCCATTCTGTAAGGAGTTGGTGGCCTTTATGGTACATCTTCTTTTGACAAATAGTATTTCACCAGATTGCATTCAGGGAATATCATTATATCCCTGTCAATCTCTCTAACCATGACAGATTGAATTTCAGAGATTTTTCTTTTGACAATCTGTGGTTTTCTTGAATCAGCTTCTTGTTCCCATTCATTCATTGTTTGCAGATTCATCAATTTACTTATTGCAGCGTCATCAGAAGAAGTTGGTTTTGGAATAGTTTGAGAAGTTATAAGTTTCAAATTTGTGACAACTTGAGGTTTTGAAGTTGCTAACCTTTTCAGCATTTCATCTTTTGAGACATTTGGAGGTGGTCCCATCATAGTGGTTCCAGCTTTGGTGATTGGTATAGTAGATGATTGCTGTGTGGTTGACTTTGGAATTTCTTGGTGTGATCCTTCAACAGGAATTTCCTTCATGATTTCTTTGGGATCCACTTTAGCCAATCTGGCAATGTTGAAGTGTATTCTCTTCATCAGATGTTGCATTTCTCCTACCAGATTTGAGTTACTGGCTATGCTTTTCTGAACTTTTGTAAATTCAGTTTGAGCTTTCTCCTGCATGGCAGCCCATTCTTTTGTCAGCTTCTCAAGGGCATCTGTGATACTGTTGTTGGTTGCCCTTAGGATGTTGACTTCCTCCAAGACCTTGTTTGCACTGCTTGATTGTCTTAACTCCTCAACATTTGTAACTTGTGTCTTGATCTTTTCTATTTCTGTGAAAATCTTCTGAATTTCTGATGCAGAGATGTTGGTTTCTGGTGCCTTTTCTTTTAACCTTTGAAGAGACTTTAGTGCTTCAGTATTTCTTTCAGTTTGTGCCTTTATCACCTCCACTAATTCTGATAAAGTCTTCATATCTGCCCTCTAACCTTGTATCTCTAACCGCAACAAATCAAGCTTTTCTTCCACTAGACTTCTTTTGTAGGCTTTGTAAACCTTTTCTAGGATAGTTTCCAAATTTTCTTGTGTCATGGGTGTTTCAGGGATATTTGGAACAACATATGTTCCTTCTAACATTCCGGTTGTAAACACATTTGTAGCTGTTTTGGAAATGATTGGATCACTTTTGGCTTTACCAGATTTTGGTGCAACCTTAAGTGTACCAGAATCATCTCCACCAGAGGTGAAAAACACATTTTCATCCTTGATTTCCTTATGTCCTTGAATCATATCAATATATGATTCTCTATAAGTTTTTGAGGTAAACAGATTATCTTTTACCAGATTTCCTTGATCAGTTTTCTGATCTCTATCTGTTGAGATCTCAACCTCTTCCTCATTTTCTGATTCAGAGTTGAGATGAATGGAACTAGTAACCTCCTCATTAACATCAGTGTTTCTCTATTCTAACTTGTAAGAAACATTAATTGAATCTTCTGAGTTTGTTCTTTTTGAAGGAGTATTAACTAAAACTGTGTTTAAAAGAGAATGTACCAGCAACCCGAGACTCATCATGATGTATGACCTCAGTGGCTTCATCTGTTGCTCCACCAAAGTGAGTTTCTTCATATGTTGATCTTCAGCATCTTCATGAGTTCCTCCAGCAATATGAGATTCTTCATAGTGTTGATGTTCTTTCTCTTGATGAATTTCAAACTCAAGATGAGTTCCAGCTTCATGAATCTTTTGGCTCTCAGCATGTTCTGTCTTGTTTTCTGGTGAGTTTGTTATCATCAGAATTCCTTCTCCTCCTACAGCCTCTGTTTCCGATGTCCAGGACTTCTCAACTTCTTCTTCTTCTGGTGATGAAGAGCAGTTAAAAACTTCTTTGCTAGGTTCTTCTGTTGCAGTATCTGATTTGGCAAGAAGTTCTTCATGTTGCAGTCTGTATTGTGAGTTTGGTGCAATAAGGCACAACATGCTTTCTGGTAACTCTGGGATATCTTTGTCTGATTCCCATCCATGAGTGGCACTCCAGGCTTTCATGGTATTTGAACTCCAGACATCTTCCAAAATTTGAATTTCTATGTTTCTTTCAGCAAAAGTTTTAGAAATAAAAATTGAAATAAACCTTGGATATGGCAGGTGTGAGGTTATTCTTCCATTTCTGGTAAGGATTGATCTTTTGAGTAGGTTGAAGATTTCTGTCCCATAATCAAGTTTGAACCCAGTTATGAGTCCATACATGATTGACAGAATAGGTTGACTGACTTGATCAACTCCTCCTATCTTTGATGTGAGGCATTTGTTTAACACTTCCATTATCACTTGCTAGATGGCTGGCATTTCATTTCTTCTTACTCCTCCAATTTTGTTAATTTTCTTCTTCTTGTAACCAAGCTCAATAATAAAGCTTATCAAATCTTCTCTGCTTGGTGCTTCAATGTAATTTTCAAGAACTGGAAGTTCAAGCCATTCTCTTACCCTTGCGGGAGTTAATATTACAGAAACATTTCCCCACACATGAGCAGAGACCTGATTTTCTCCATCTTCACTGAAAGTGTGAACAAATTGCTGTAATAACTTTTCTGGTATGTCTCTTCCTTTTGTTAGTGCACTTGAGATTGGACATTTTATGAGATATTCTATCAAAAGTTGACATCTCTCATAATATTTCGATTGCTCTGTATTCATCAGCAGGTTATTTTCTTTCATTGGTAGGAATTTTGTGTCTTCAACAAAAGGTACATCATGTTGAACAATTGGGATGTTGAGGTTTACTTCTGCGATCGTTGAATTTTGTGAATTAGGGTTCGAAATTTAGGGATTTTTGGATTTTGAGTGAAAAACAGGGGATATTGCGGTTTGAAGTTCTTGTGAAGAAGGTGAGTGATTTTTGAATTTTTGCTAAGTATGAGTTATATAGTGAGGGTTTTAGCAGAGATTTGTGGATTTACGGAGTTGAGGGGATATGGAACGTGCCATGTAATGGGGGTTAAAAGATCATTAATTATCTTTATTACCGTTAGATCGTGTGATGTGAAATTTGGTTCCATAAATGTAACCGCTGGATCGTGGGTATCAAGACAGTTAATGACGGTTGATCATGTAATCGTTGTTATGCCCTCTCAACTTGTAGTTTCTTCAATCATTCAAAAGAAAATTTTTAAACTGAATTTTGATTGGGGAATACTATCGGTCATATGACACCTTTTCATTTCTGTGGACCCCATTTTGTTAATGGTCCAATTAGTTTTCTTCTTAATATTCCTCCTTTTTCAAAGTCAAAAATCCATTCTGATGATGTCATCAGAAATTGACCAGAAATTCTGTTAAGAATTTATATTTTCTTCTATTTTGAATTTTGTTGACCTTTCACATGTGGTCAACAGAAGTCAACAATTTTCAACAGAATTTCTTAATTGAAATTCCCCCTAAACTTGTGACCTCTTTCAATAGATTTTGAAGTTTCTCTTTTGATTGAATAAGAGGTGTACTAGTATCCTTTTTTTGAGATGTGAGGGAATGAGATGAGGTCAGTAGACTTACATATGATTCTCTGGTGGCATCCAAGTTTCTTAACTTTTTCTGATATTTTCTAAAACGTTTCATCATTTTGAAGTTTTAACAGAAAAATAAAAATTTTAAGAGAAATTTTAAGTTTTATTACCAGATTTCAATCTTATGTCATCAGAAACTCAGAGTATTGTGGCAAATGATTTGTTTTCTGATGATCATATGTTGGTTTTTTTTTTGTGAATATTTGACTTCTCATATATTTTACCCAATTTTGTTTTTCCTCCCCCCCCCCCCAATCCATGAACCAGAAAACAAGTCAACTTTACCAACATACTATATAAACAAGTTATCACAGAGAATAACTATTTAAACAAAGTTAGAAAAATTGACCTAATCAAGGTCCATCCCTTCTCCATGATCCATCTCAATGAGCAACCATAGTTCAGTCATCAAACCAGAATTCTGATCAGTAGGTATGAGCATGTTAAGATTTATATTTTGTTGAAGTCTCATCTCAGCTATGGGAAAACTTGCTGGAACACCTCCAAAGTCTAGCTGACTTGTGATTATCCTCAGCAGAAAACAAGGAAAAACTAAGAATGGCTTGCCAGACCACATATTACTTGCAAAATCTTTTATTAAGTAATAAGAGAAATTGTAGGGTGTGACTAGTACGAGTGCTCGCAAGGCTCCATCAACCTATAGGAGGCTTCATGATGATTGATAATCTTCTTTGAGAAGCATGCTCCCATTTGTGTGATCAGATATTGCCATGGCTTGATGAAGCCTTGGTGATTGCTCGTAGTGGGTTTGCAGGATTGTAACCCATCTGCTCCAAGGTTTCATCTATATGTGCCCTTGTGAACATCACAACTTCATTATCATCATTGAGTTGTAGAACCGTCTTGCTGATATCTTCAGTTACCAGAACTCTATGGTTAAGCACCACACTTTCGATAACCATCTGTCCTCTACCCTCATATTCTGATAATGTTGCATTTTTCCAGAACATTTGAAGAATGTCTGGGTAGACCATTATGTGGGTTGTGAGGGCATATTTCAAACGACTTCCCATGATCAGATTCAGTATGGTTTGGCATCCTTCCCATTGAGGACCCTCAAGGTTGGTCCTCAGTCTGAGGTTGTGATAAGGATAATAAGGAAGTGGGAAACGATCAGCTTTGATGGTAAGCATGTTTGTAAGTATGAGGAAGTGTGAGTATGAAGAAGAAGATGAAGTTGAATTTTCTAGGGTTTCCTTATGTGATGGTGACAGTCTTAGCTCAAGGTGATGATCATTTATAGTAAAGTTGAAGTTTGCCATAAATGATATCTACCTACTTATAGATTTTGTTCATCACAATCTTTGTTATTTAATTTTCAATCATATGGCATAAGGAATAACTAAGATAAACTCTCCTGCATTTAATGATTTAGGCGGGCATTTTCTGATAATTTATCATGATTACCTGCCTCTATGTCACTTCTATCTCCTTAATATTGATGAGGTGTATTAAATGAAGGAGAGAAAAAGCTTAGCTACCATTAACGAGTTCCTAGAAAATTTTCTGTCTATGACGTTATCAGCCCTAAGAAAAAAATGCAATATAAACTAATAATGAAAATTAGACGAAAAATCTACAATTATGAATATGCAGATATGAGATATGAATAAGGATGGTGACATGCATGAATTTGTTCTAATAATCAAGGATGATTATGATTTTTCAACAAGTTTTCTGATGTTTCATCAGAATATCTGATCAATCATCAGATATTCTGATGATTTATTAGATATTCTGATAATTTATCAGATTTTCTGATGATTTATTAGATATTCTGATAACTTATCAGATTTTCTGATAATTTATCAGATTGATGGTTTTTTTATCAGAAAGCTTTTGTTTCATCTTTTGACTATCAGAAAATTTAGTTCCTTGATTATCATCAAAATTGATTTCTTTTAAGCAATTTTCTGGTAAAAGGTACCCTGAAAACCTTCATCTCAGAATTGACCATAACTCAGCAGATTGTACTTTAAGCCTTCTACATAGGCTACTTTTTCTATGGTCAAACATCCATACCTTATGCATCCATATCCCATAATCCTCCCTTTTACTCCATTCCCAAAATTTACCATTTTACCCAGTTTTGAAACAAAGTTACTGAGTAAGCTCCTATCCCTAGTCATGTGCTTGGAGCATCCAGAATCGCATTACCAGATCTGCTGCACATGATGGTCCTGAAATGGAAAAATTAGAGGGTTTTTGGTACCCAGACTTGCTTGGGTACTCTTTCTGATGAGATTTTAATCAGATTATTTTCTTTTGATGGTCTTTCATCAGAATATCTGTTGCATGCTGAGCCATGAATAGATTTTTCATTTTTCTTTTGGAGATGGTGTTGAACAAGCTTCAATATGTCAACACATATACAAGATTCTTTATCATAATTTTCTGATATTTTTTCTTGTGATGGAATGAGTGGATAATTTTGAAACAATGAGTGAACTGTTTCTGGAATTTTTAAAGATTTTTGTTTGCATTCACTCCTTTTTGCTTTAAAGTTGGGTTTTTCAAAAGAGTATTCAGAACTGGTTGATTTGCATGATTCAGAATCAGATTCTAATGAAAATTTATCAGAAATCTGATGTGTTGCTTTTACAAAGATGGTGGGTTTAATTTCACTTGTTTTTACATATCCTAAACCCTCTCCTATGACACCTGTGTCACTGTGACCATCAAAGAAATGCCAAACCAATGAAATTTTGTGTTTCATACTTGGGATTTGTGAAAATATGTCTATCATTTGCACATATCAATTCTTGTTCGATTTCGGGCTTTAAATCGCTTTCTGGAAGGTTATACGCGATCTGATGCGTAAATATAGCCAGTTTAATGCAACAAACATTCCGGAACAGTGACATAGGCTTAACATACCTTAAATAACCTTTACATAACTTAGAAATAAGTTTTGGATGGTTTGGTATGCCGAAATCAAGTTTATTCGCTAACAGGGACTAAATTCGACAAACTGCGAAAGTATGCCGATTTGTACTGTAATGAACAATCCGTAACTTGACCATAAGTTAAACACACCTTAAATATCCTTTTCATAGCTTAGAAATAGGCTTTGAGGGGTTCGGTGTGCTAAAATAAACTTTATGCTCATTCAGGGACTAAAAGCGTCAAAAAATGCACAAGTTTGCATTTTCGCGCATATCTTACGTTCTGAATATATCCGGACACCCAAAAATTTATGTTATCATTAAAATATTATATTTTAGTGATTGGCATGATAAAATTCCATTCGTCGCTCAATTTGGATCGTTTTTGTGTTCGTTACGACTTCTATCGTAATTAACCGAACAACGCAACCGTACGACCAAACGAACCGACATCCGAGATATTTTTGAGCATGTTTTGAGTCCCCAATACTTTAACTTCATTTTGGAGCCTTGAAATGAGGTTAACGGGGCTTAAACGTGTCAAAAATCAGCCGGAATCCAAGTTTCTGTAGTGCAGGGACCTGTTTTGACATTTCTGTCAAACTTTCCTCAGGCGGGGCGCGTAAGGATCCTCCCTATCCTTACGCGGGCCGCGTGAAGTGCCCAGCGACCAGAAACTCAATTTTAGCAAACTGTTGATACTTCAGGGGCTGTTTTTGGCAATTTCTTTGTGTGGTTGCCAAGTTAACACCTTCCCAAGTAATATTAGCTGGCTTTAACACATGTATGGTTGTGATTTATTGCTTAATGGCCAAGCAAAACACTTGTGATGATCCTAGAGCATCAACACAACTATAAATAGCAAGCCAACCTCCTCAATTCTTTGCTCATTCCTCTCATTTCTCCTCTACTTCTGCTTTGGAGCTCTCTCAATCTGAATTGGGACTTGTCTTCTTTGTAGAAAAGATAGCAAGGACTTGGGTGAGCCTTCTTTCATTCTTTTATTTGCTTTCTAGTCTAAATAGTCAAACAAGTGTTTGACTATCAGTTTGACCAGCCTTTGGTCAACGCAAAGTTCGGTTGAACTTTGCAACGTGATTGTAATCACGTTGGTTATAATCCTTAGTGATTATACCCGCTGATTACCACATTCGCTAGATGTAGTGTCGAGTCAAAGTTTCGGTCAAAATGCATTTTAGCACGCATTTTGCAACGGAACTACTTTAATGTATCAAAACACTTTGTTTTGATACCAAATCAGTAGGTTAAACATGTTTTGACATGTTTAACTCGACACTATTAGTTTAGTGCTTGTTTAGGGTCGTAAGGTAAGTGGTCTAAACAACCGCTTAGACTTTCGAACCCGACCCGTTTGGTCGATCTTTAGGATCCGACCAAGCTTAGTTAGTAATCATAGTTGCATAGGGAATAACCACTGAGGTTATACCTTATGATCACATAGGATTGGTTAGTCATTTGCTAGTTAGCTTGTATGCCCATAGGAAATGACCAAAATACCCTTTTGAAGCTAAAATTCGTATTTTTGCCTATGTGAACTTATTTTTGACATATAATCTGATTTAGTAACATGTTTAGGGGTAATTGGGCATGTAAGACTTGGCATAGCACATAGTTAACCATCCGAACATAGTTTTACGCTAACGACGCCTTATAGTAGCTTATGTTACCATAATGTGTCGAAACGGGTCAAAAGCACTTAGATAGACTTTCCAATCAGAATGTAAGGTCTATTAAATCATACCATATGAGTTTAATTACTCGTTTGATTTATAGAACCTCATTCTATCCTATCTGCCGATTTAGGTCCGGTTATTTACATAGTTACCTATATAGGATGCCGTTTGATTCCGTGATCCCTCTAGCTTAGCTTGGTTGTTGTTCAAGACTTCTAAGCACCCTCAGGTGAGTATATAGTCCCCTCTTTTACTGTTTTCAAACTGTTTTGGGGTGGAACACATGTGCCTACTTGATACTTTCATGTTTCCCATGTTTTTATATCAGATACTTACTATGTTCAATAGTACACTATTAGTACACGATTTAATTATGTTTTGCTATGTATGTTTACTTAACATGCTAGCATATTGATTTCCGTATATTACATTTTGTCGCATATGCTCAGCCAGCATATGGACACATTGTTTTACATTATGAACCGTAGTAACCATTTGATCCTATGAACCGTTTGTGATTACCTGACTATGTGAACCGTTTGTAACCGTTTGATTATGTGAACCGTTTGTGATTACTTGACTATGTGAACCGTTTGTAACCTTGATTGACATGAACCGTTTGAAATCTGTTTGAACCGTTGGGTTAGGGAAGTGATTAGGTAACGGGGCGGGTGTAATGTGTTAAAAGCATGGTGGATACGCCGCTGGTACTTCCTATATATAAGTGCTTTTAATACATTATATGTCGTTGCGTTAACTAGATCACTTGGGCAAGGTTATTGAAACAAAGATATATTACAAGGTTTTTCCAACGATATATATATATATATATACACTAATCGAGTTTTTATTCCAAAAACGATTTAAAATTCTGGATTTAATTAAACAAGTGTTTTGGAGTTAAGAATCATGGCTATGAGATTTTATAAACTGTAACCAATTTGATTTGAGTTGGTTAATTATGTCGCAATACTATACTTTTCAAAACAAGGTTTTTAATAAGTATTGTAACATGTAAAACGAGCCATGAATCTGAAACTCATACAAAACCTATGTACTCGCCGGCATTTTTATGCTGACGTACCTATTTTCACATGTGTTTCAGGTACATTAGTTGATGGCATTTGATGATGATATTGGTGTGCTCTTACATAGGAATGGACAAGGCCTTAGCGACTTTAAAACTTGGAGGATAATAGTTGTATTTATCTAATTTGTATCAAAAACATTTAGTTCAATAATTCAATAAAATGAAACTATTTATTCCATGGTTGTGAAACAATGATTCTGTTACAACACTCCCCGACGTTTCCGCCACGTTTTGTTGTTTTACGTGGTCGGGGTGTGACATCTCCTTTGTTCTTTGGTGTGGACTCAATAAAGTTTATGAATTCCTTGGCTTGTTGAAAACCACTTACATTAATTTCCTTATCATGAATTTTCTTGTAAAGATTTTTTCTTTCATTTTCATAGAATTCAATTTTAGCTCTGTGATCTAAACTTTCTTCTATCGGTAATTGGTTTTCAAGTATAATTTTATTCATGGTCCTTTGCAACTCATCAGATTTTTTACTATCTGATTTCTGTTTATCTTGCAGATTTAGAAAATCTGACATGAGCTTGTTTAGCTTGTGTTCAAAATCAAGATTATCTAAATTTACCTTCTGTCCTGAAGTTTCTGGTAGTTCATCAGAAATTGCCATAAGGCAGAAATTAGCCATTTCTTCTTCTTCTTCATCAGAAGAATCATCAGATTGCCATGTATCTGTCCCTGCAATCAAACTAACTTGTTGTTGCTTCTTTGCTTCTTCCAGCTTCTTCTCATAATATGCAACATCCTTCAGTTTCTTGGTTTTGTATTCTGATGCATAGTGACCTCTCTGTTTGCATTTATAACACACAACTTCAGCCTTTCCCTTATCCTTAGATCTACCTTCTTCCCTAGATCTTCCATCCATCCTCCCTCTGTCACTTTTCTGGTATCTTTGGCCTCCTCCCCTCAACATCTACTTAAAGGTTTTAGTGAGCAGTGCAATTGCTTCAGCAAAAGCTGAAAAATCTGATGATGTATTAGAAATTTCAAGATTTTGACTGTTTGAAGGTTGTGGATCATTGGTAGGTGTTCTTTGTGAGTTTGAGATTAAAGCTAAAGATCCCCCTTTTTGAATGGATTCTTCAAATATTTCTTCTTCTCTGGGGACCAGAATGCGGTATAAGTCATGAAGACTCATATTAACTAGTTCTAAGGTTGAGGACAAAGTCATGGTTAGACTTATTCATTCTCTAGGTAAGGCATCCAGAAATTTTATGTTTCTTTCATCATTTGATTTTGTTATCCCAAATTTCTTTAGCTAATTCAAAAGTTTTGTAAATCTTTGATATGTTTCATTTAATCTTTCATTAGGTAAGCTTTTGAATCTCTCATATGAGGAAACATTGTTTGTTCTTTCGTTTCTTTTCATCCTTTCTCCTACTTCACAAAGATTTTCCAACTGATCCCATATTTCCTTAGCTGATGCACATGCATCAACTTGTGAAAATATGTCATTAGGGATAGACATTATTAAAATTGACTTTACCCTTTCATCTGCAGCCACCAGATCCTTGTCTTCTGGGCTCCAAAGTGTTTCACTTTTGGGAGCCTGGGAGGCAGGGATTCCTGGTGATTGATCAGTTGCTGGAATAGCTGGTATTTCAGTCATTGGTACATGTGGACCCCTTTCAATGGATTGAAACAGAGCTCGGTCATGACCATTAAGGAAATTGACCATCCTGATTTTCCATTGGGGGTATTCCTCTCTGACCAGAATCGGAGGATTGGACATTGAACCAATGTTAAAAGCATTATTCCATGTTTGAAAGCTGGCCATATTTAGAGAAAAGAAGATGAGCGATTGATCGTTTGAAAATGATTTATTCAATCTGCTATGATACCAATTGTTGGTCCCAGTTTGGACTTAAAAACTTCTTTTCACGTAATATGGCAAGTGATTACAATAGATGTGAAACTATTGTGCGGAAATAGAAATCAGACTTTCAAGAAACAAGACCTATAGAATTTTCAAGTTTATATCACTTTGAAACAAAATGGTTTGTAAGGTAATTGTAAGATTATTATCTGTTACAAAGGAATACTTGAATTCTGAGGTGAAAGGACAATGGAGTTTGTAGTATGTATTGAATGCTAAGCTTAACTCATTGTTCTCTGCTTGATGAGCCTTCTATTTACAGACGGCTTGGATACATGAATAAACATTTGTTTATTCATGTATAAGTCCTGCAAAAATTAGCTCTTTGACATATTCTTTGAATCCAACAATCAAGTTACCTTTGTCATCATGATATCCAATAATGTCGAGTTGCTTCGGTTATTGTGGCAGAATACAACTGATTTTTAGACAAGTGAGGTTTTAATCAGAATTTCTGATAAACCACTTCATCAGAAATTCTGGTGAACAAATCATCAGAAAATTTTCTGATGATTAGAATTGTCAGAAACTGATCAGAAATATCACCAGATCCATCAAAAAGACCTTCTTTGATAATCTTCTTCAGCTCTTGATCAACTTATGATACTTTGAAGTAGATATTGTTGCTTTCAGTTGTCCTATCTGATCTTCTTCTTCTTGTTTTGATCTTCAGGACTGTTATCTTCTTTATAGATCAAGTTGAATATGATTTTCTTCAATACTTACAAATAAAGTTTCCTAACATAAACATTGTAATCGCCCTTAATACTGTAATGTATAACAACTGATGTTTTATAAATTGGAAAGTACTCGCCAATATTTCTTGCTGATAAAATGTTTTTAAAACGCGTTTCCGGTAGCACAATGTAAAAGCCAATAAAAGCCAGTTGGAGAGCACTGAAGGCTTAGAAAAGTGGCTATAAAAGTTACCTAAATAAAAAGGAGATCATATTTTCAAAAATTAGGGCTAAGCCCTGTAAATGTATTATCAGTAAAACTCGGGATTTATCTCATTTATCTATTTTAAACCTTTTGGTATTTAACTCTGATAAAAATATTTCCTAACTACGGTCCTGATAAAGTTTTCCGCTGCCAAATTAATAAACACCGATACCATCTAACTGGTTCGCGGCTCCCGCTCCCAGGGTGGGGTCGGGGGTTGTGACAGAAGGAGATGAGCGTCACCGGCCCACCACCACGGCCACCACCACCATGGTTTTTGAAACAAATTATATAAGATTCAAAACTTAAAAGTATAATTCAAAGTTTAAGAATCTTTCTTAAATGTTTACATTTAAGTTAATATATTTAGTCTTTTAAATGAATATTATTCACATAAATCTAACCTTCTAATCTATTTTAATGTTACTCCAAAGTTTTTGTTAAGATCTTTTCTTTTATAATACTTTGGAAACCATTTAATTTTTATATTAAACTTTGTTAGTTCTTGTAAACAATGGATAATTTTAATGATAAATAAACAGGATAATGTTCTTATTATAAATATTTAGCAAACCATTTAATTTTTATATTAAAATTTGGTATACTATTAAAACTTATCGGTTCGGTTCGGTTCTTTTTGGCTGTTGAAAATGATTATCCGAAAACCGAACCGAAATTTTCGGTTATTAAAAGTCTGAAAACCGAACCGTCAGTTTTTGTTTCGGTTCGGTTTTTTCGGTCTGGATCTTTTGGTTATTTCGGTTACGGTTCGGTTATTTCGATTTTCTGCTCACCCCTACCTCTCAGGTTGGGTTGGATGTGTGTGTTTAGTTTAAGTTTTGTTTTGGTAGTGTTTGGTTTGAGTTTTGAAGGCAGATGATATTAAGAGAGAGAGATGGATGGAAAAGTCTGTGATAAGACTTAAAGATAGAGAGAGAGTAGATTTGACATTTTGAGTAAATTACCAAAATAACCTTTAGGTTTTAAAATAATAGTGTATAAGTGTCATAATCTGATTGGTGAAGAGTGGTTCTCGCGGTTCTCGCAACTGGGGAAGGTTTTCATTTGTACCGATCCCTATATATATATATATATATATATACACATATGGGTTAGGTTAACGTACAATATCCCTTATCGTACGATATGTACGCGCTCATCTCAGCCATCAGATCTTCATCCCACATTGAAATCGCATGTTGGTTTTTTTTGTAACAATTTCGTTTTTTCTTAAAAACACATCGTTTTTTCTTAAAAACACATCGTTTTTTCTTTTTTACATTTTTTGGCAGTAAGTCTAGCATTTAAATAAAAAAAATAGTATTGCACACGTGAAACATATCTTATGTTGCACATCTAATTTAGCCTTAGAGTTTAGATTTTCAGTTTAGTTTACCTTTAGGGTTAGGTTTTTTAAGGGGCCGGGGAGGGGTTAGGTTTAAGGTTTAGTTTTTTGGTCGAGGTGAGGGTTTAGGTTTTTTCAGATGTTTAAGTTTAGGGTGTTTGTTTATTTATAATTAAGGTCTTTTTGTAATTAAGGTCTAAATTGAAAGCATGAAATTATTGTAATTGAAACTAGAAATCGCAATATGGCACCCAAACATTAAAAATTTCCAAAAGATTTTGCTCCAATTAGAAGATGTGATAGTTTTAGCACGTTTTCGATGTACCAATTATATATATTTTCGCATTATACAAACAATGGAAATATGGAACATAAACAAAAAGATAAGCAAACTATGTATGAAGAACAGAAAAGAAAACTTACCTATTGAAAAATTGAGATTGGGCTTAGCTCACTGTACTTTAATTTTATTAGAGTTGCCCGTTTATAAATTTAATTAGGCCAGTATAAAAAAGTAAAATATAGAATATATAATATTTTTTAAAATTAAATATAAGAAAAGCTATGGTCCGGTCCGGTTTTATACGGCCAGTTTTTGGTATATACCGTAAACCAAACCGTTTACTACGGTTTGAAGCTTTTGAAACCGACCGACTGAAAGTTAAAAAAAAAAAGACCATGAAACCAAATTGTTGGCTGGTTTGGATGGTTTCACAGGTTCAAACCAAACCATGAACACCCCTAGCCCTAGGTGAGTTTTTGTAGCCCTAGGTGAGTTTTTGTAGTCGCAAGTTTTGAAGGAGATGTTTAATACATTTTTAATACTGAATTTTTGCAATCCTATATGCAAATGGAAGAGCTAGTTTTTTGAAATCTTTAGCTAACACACCATTCTCGGGAAATATGTTAGAGTCGGACATTCGGGATCCAGTCTACAGGTACATTCATAAAATCATGTTGATGACTTTGTTTTGAAGAGGTTCGGGAGAAAACAAGGTCAATAAGATTGACATATTCTGTTTGTTGTGCACGGTCGTTTGCCAGGGTTCACAGGGGAGGACCACGGGTTGCTTTGGATATGGGCCCGTATATTACGAGATTAGCGGAGACTTTAGGAATTTTTAACAGGTATAAAGAAGAGCATTTGAGATCGTGGTCAGCTGTCACACCCTAATCGACGGCGGAAATATCGGGGCGCGACACTGATCGAAACAGATTGTCCAGGAGTAATCCATAACAACTAATATTACCAAGTATTTAAAGTTACGTCCCATACCATAACATACTCAGCAAAATAGTTAATACAGACATAGTATCTCATAGACAATTAAATTGTTTCGACAACTCAGAATTAAATGTGACTTTCCAAGACCTCCTAACTTGATTCCATAGCTGCAAGCATAGCATAAACATCCTAAGCACCTGTCACATACGTTAAAGTAAAAGACAATACACACAGTGTAAAGGTGAGCATACAAGTTTAACAGTATAATATTAGCGAAAGCGATTTACGTATAACCAGCACGTAATACGTAGATAAGTGACGTTAGTAGGTTATCGACAATGAAATATGCACAGACATGACTGCGAGTTGTAGAATGCGCAACACATATCGCCACTGCGACACGTGAAGTAATACCCTTAATAACTCCTGTCCACGACAGGTGCTGAGTCAAAACTATAGTACTATCATTGCTAAGATGTCAGGCAAACATTCACAGTGTAAACTTAACTTACAAGCATTCATCGAATAACACATATAACATGCAAGCGGTTAGCGTATAAAAGTAGTTGCGTTGTGTGTCGAAGTGATTTGATATAAGTAACGTATGTAACACCCAAAAGTGCGTTAAGCAAAAAGGGATCTAGTATACTCACAGATCGTGTTTAATGAATAAACACAGTCTTGGATTGAAGGGAGCGCTGGAGAGTTAGCCTGATTACAGAACGATAGTATAAATGATGAACTGTGCATTAAACAGCGTGTCGGTGAGATGAGGGACGGATAGTGATCCGATCGGATGACCTTCCGGACGGATGGTCATCCAGACGGATGGCCATTCGGTCGGAGGGTTGTCCGTTTGGGATGGATGTGTTTGTGTATTATTTGAACTTTGAAGTTTTCGTTGTAGCATTTTAAAAGATGAGAATTGGTTCTACTTGTCAGGTCGTCCGGTCGGACGGTCATCAGGACGGATGGCCATTCACTCAGATGGTGACCCGTCCAAGTGGAACGTTACAAAGGTTCTAGTCTCCTGGTAGGATAGTCATTCGATCGGATGACTATTCGTTTGGAACTAATATCCTTCAAAGTTTTGTAAAATGTTCAAATATTGTAAATCACAGGTCACCCGTTCGGATCGTCGTTCGATAGGATGGTGAGCCGATCGGACGTCAATCCGTTCGGCGACTTGTTTGTTCAAAAACTTGTAAAATCCGTTAAGTTTAGAAAGTTGCGTTTTGACCAAGATGGTGTGACCACGTGCTAGACAACAGAAACCTCGCCAGGCCCAACTTATCCGGTCTGACGGGAATCACCCTGTTCGATCCGTACCAGCTGTTCACTGACGGTGTTTCATGTTTAACCCGTGAATCCGGTTGTCTCTCTGATAGTAATCCGTTCTCAAACTAGCACTTCACTATAGAATGAGTAGAAGGTCTGAACGAGCTCAGATTCTGTCGGGTTTTGAGCAATAAGTTAATGATCATTGAAGAAAAGTTTGAAACACTTGAAAAATGTTTAGTTTTAGGTGAAATTAGTGTTTAAACATTGTAGATATCCCTTAGATCTGAGTTGTTCTTGGTGAGATGAGATCATACTTCGGTGTTCATATGAACCCATGGTGACGTCACTCGAAAACAGCCCAAATCGGATGGATTTCGTGGTAAAAAGTTGTGATTTGTTGGTGAAATCGATGGAAGAGTGTGTGTAGATGATAGAAGTACAAGATTTGGAGTGAAAACTTACATGAATCGCGAGGAATCGAGAGAAAAGCGGCTGAGAACGCAAAGGGTCGGAGGGAGCTGTCACATCACGTGAACAGTGATGTGACAGGTGAGTATTTATAGGGGAAGGAGGAGAAAGGCGGTGGGAGTGATTCGAATGGAGGGCCTTTCGATCGGATGGTCATCCGATGGTCATCCGGTCGGATGACCATTCGATCGAAGGGTCATTCGATCGGATGGCTCGAGTGAGTTGGTTTTCCGACTTTTATTTCGTGCATTGAGCGTTGCGATGCGTTTAAGTGAGTGTCGAATAAGCGATGCGATAGTTTTAAATAATAGATACACAAATAACATGACTAACATATAACAACATAAGTATCCTTGCGTTTCCAGTTCGCAATGAGATTGCCGTGTGATAGAGTTGCGATTGCGTTTGCGAATAACACCTCAGAACATTTAATAAACATGCACACATAATAGCACACACACGTAAAACAATATCCATAACTGCGATTTAAGTTGCGATGCAATAGCGATGAGATTAGCGTTAAGTAGATTAGCGTTTATTTGCGTTTATCGCATTGTTACTTCACATAATACAACTAAAACAACGTAAACTAAAGTATCGATTGTCGAGACTCGAGAGTACAAGTAATAATTAAGCAAGTAATGACAGATCTGATTAGCAATCTTTTCTTCCTTTGACTTTGACTTCAAAAAGTCGGGTTGTTATAGCCTCCCCTACTTTAGGGAATTTCGTCACGAAATTAAGGTGCAGGCGTAATGAATAGCTGTGGATACTTAGCCTTCATGTCACTTTAGAGTTCCCAGGTGAACTCAGCGCCGCGTTTGCCTTCCCAGCGAACCTTCACTATGGGAATGCGTGAGCGTCGGAGCTTCTTGGTTTCTCGGTCCATGATCTTGACTGGCTTTTCCACGAAGTGCAATGTTTCGTCCATTTGTAGATCCTCAAGTGGTACATGTAAATTCTGCTCAGCCAGACACTTTTTGAGGTTCGAAACATGGAAATTCCGGTGGACGTTGCTAAGTTCCTCCGGTAGTTCGAGTCTCTAGGCCACTTTGCCAATTCTTTCAAGAAATTTAAAGGGTCCAACATATCGAGGCGCGAGCTTTCCTTTCTTGCCGAATCTGATCACCCCCTTCCAAGGTGAAACCTTTAGGAGTACGTGATCGCCAACCTCAAATTCAAGGGGCTTGTGGCGTCTATCGGCATAACTCTTCTTGCGACTCCGAGCTTTCAGCAGGTTGTCTCGAATTTGGAGGATCTTGTCAGTCGTTTCTTGCAACAGCTCAGGACCGGTAATTTACGCATCTCCGATCTCGTGCCATACAATAGGCGATCGGCATTTTCTTCCATACAATGCCTCAAATAGTGCCATTTGGATGCTAGAATGATAACTGTTATTGTACGAGAATTCGACCAAAGGTAAGTGCGCGTCCCAACTACCACCGAAATCTATGACACACTAACGAAGCATGTCTTCAAGGGTACGTATCGTGCATTCAGTCTGACCGTCGGTTTGGGGATGGAAAGCTGTACTTAGATTAAGAGTAGTACTGAGAGCAGATTGAAATGTTTCCCAAAGGCGCGAGGTAAACCGATCATCACGGTCAGAGATGATATCTTGAGGCGTCTCGTGTCAACAAATGATTTCGTCGGTGTAGATCCGTGCTAATCGTTCTACCTTAAAATCTTCTAGTATCGGCAGAAAATGAGCAGATTTTGTAAGACGATCAACGATAACCCAGATGCTATCGTGACCTGTTGGCGTGCGCTGAAGTTTCGTTATGAAGTCCATAGCTATACTCCCCCATTTCCACATAGGGATCTCGGGTTGCATGAGAAAGCCAAAGGGTCTTTGCTGTTCAGCCTTAACTTTTGAACAAGTCAGGCAGTTCGAAACATAGATGGCGATATCTCTCTTCATTCCAGGCCACCAATACCGTAGACGAAGGTCATGGTACATCTTGTCGGCACCGGGATGAATGGCATATCAAGACTTGTGAGCTTCAGTCAACAATATCTCCCGAAGGTTATTGCGACTTGGAATCTAGATGCCATCGAGATAGTAGTAGATACCGTTCGATTTGATGACAAATTGGGATTCAGCCCCACACTTCTTCATTTCCTCTCGCAAGGTATTCTCAATGAAGCAGGCGTGCTGAGCATCACGAATTAAGGCTTCGAGGTCGTGTTGGGCGTGAGTATTACGAACGCTATGCAAATAGCTTCATCGACTTAGAGCATCAGCATATCATCGATAAACACGATGACAAAACGGTCGAGAAAGGGTTTACACACGCGATTCATCAGATCCATGAAAACCGCGGGTGCGTTGGTTAAACCAAAGGGCATTACGACGAATTTATAGTGGCCGAACCGGGTTCGGAAAGCGGTTTGGGGTATATCTTCCTCCTGAATTCATAACTGGTGATAGTCTGAGCGTAAATCGATCTCCGAGAAACGTTGCACCTTGCAATTGATCAAACAAATCGTCGATGCGGGGCAGGAGATAGCGATTCTTGATAGTCAGCTTATTCAATTCACTATTATCAATGCACATCTGGAACGATCCATCCTTCTTTTCAACGAAAAGGACAGGCGCGCCCCAAGGAGAGGTGCTGGGGCGAATAAAGCCTTTGTCAAGCAATTCCTGGAGTTGACTCGAGAGTTCGCGCATTTCTGACGGAGCGAGGCGATAAAGAGCTTTAGCAACAAGATTAGCTCCAGGAATGAGGTCGATACGGAAATCAATATCACGACTCGGGGGTAAACCAGGTAAATCGTCAGGGAAAACAGTAGGAAAATCACGAACCACAAGCACCTTATCCATTGCCTTCTTTTCCTTTTCCTCCGCTACTATGATGTGTGCCAAGAAAGCTTTGTATTCCTTTCGGATATACTTGTTTGCTTGGATACACGACATGAGTTTGAGATCCTTTGATGAGACTTCGCCACAGACACAGAGATGATCACCATTAGCGAGCGAGAAACGAATCATTTTGTCAAAGCAAACGACTTCAGCACGATTTTCGCGAAGAGAATCCATGCCTACTATGATATCAAAACTACCCAGCTGCATCGGGATAAGGTCGATAGGGAAGACGTGATTGTTGAGTTCAAGCGTACAATCACGGAGAACAGAATGAATAGTGACAGTTCTTTCAGTAGCAACTTCTACGTCGAACGTCGAAGGGAGGTTAGCGCATTTACGGTTTAGGAGCTTTTCGAATTCTAATGATACAAAATAGTTATCGGCTCCAGTATCAAATAAACACGAAGCATATATACCGTTGACAAGAAATGTACCATTAACGACATTGTTGTCAGCTTGGGCCTTGCGGACATTGATGTTGAATGTTCGTCCGCGGGCTGCTGGCTGCTGCTGCTGCTGCTGTTGAGGCTGCTGCTGTTGATGTTGTTGCTGCGCTGGTTGTTGCTGTGGCTCTTACTTCACCACTCTGTTTGGGCAGACATTTGCAAAGTGTTTGGGATCACCACATGCAAAGCAGGCTCTTGCGTGAGCAGCGGGAGCAGGAGCTGCTTGTTGATCTTGTGGAGCGGGAAGAGAAGCTGGTAGTGCAGGAGCTTGAGCTGGGGCTTGAGCTTGACGGGGAACAGTACGGCAGTTGGCTGTAAACTGGTCGTACTGGTTGCAGTGAACACAAAATCGACATGCGATCCCAACAGGATGATGATAAGTACAGGTAGGGCACAGTGGGTGTGGACCAGTATATGCATGCTTAGCTGGCAGTGCATTGGTCACTGGTGCCGCTACCTGACGGTTCTGGGGTTGCGGTTGAGCAGGGACAACATTGAGTGGAGCAGCGGTTACAGCACAGTTCTTGTTGTTATTGTTGTTCTTGTGCTTGCGGCGTGAAGACTTGGAAGCTTGCGGTGCGGCGGTTTCAGCGGTGGGAGCAGCGGTAACCTGATGGAGACTTTTGGCGTTAGTCTTGAAGTAACCAGCCAAAACTTGCTTGTCATTAATCTCGGCAGCGAGTAGATAAGTCTCTTCGATGGTTGTCGTCTTCGCGGCTTGCACGAAACTAGCAACACAATCGGTAAGCACGGATGTACTTCTTGATGGTCATCTCAGGTGTTGCCACCTGGTTGGGACAGATGATACTTAGCTGCTTAAAGTGAGCAGTTAGACCGGCATTGTCGCCACCCTCTTGCTTGAGGTTCCAAAACTCGTTCTCCAGCTTCTAGAGCTCATGGGGAGGGCAGAATTCCTTCATCATGATCTCTTTCAACTCCTCCCAAGTAAGCCCATAGGCTGCATCATTCCCTTGCCTGTTGCTTTCGACAGTCCACCAATCCAGAGCCCTGGACTGGGAGACGCCAGTTGCGTTGACAGTGCGAAGATGATCTAGACATCCGCTTGGCGTAGCATGACTTGAATTGAGTCGAACCATTGAAACATAGTGCTTGGTCCATCTTCGCCTGTGATGTCTTTGGGGCCACAGGACTTAAACTGCTTGAAGCTGAAAGTACCCTTTGGAGAGTCGGTCCTAGATTCCACAGAGGATTTGCTAGCGTTCTCATTAAGGTCGCTGACAATCTATGGAATGAAGCTAGCCATTTGCTTGGCGACTAGAGAAGCGATACGCTTGTCAACGTGGTTGCGGCGAGCGGCTTGGGAAGTATGCGATCCAAATGACGACATTGTCTGCAACAGACATCGCCATAGGACTCAGACGCGATTTAATTATAGTCTAGCATATCACCACGCACGACTTTTATTTATATAAAGACAGGAACACGTTGGCATATCACATAGTCACATAATCACGTAGGCACATAATCCACACAAGCACATAACCACGTAAGCACAGAAGCACATAGAGCACAAAAACACATATTCAACTATATTTTGCACGTATTCACCTACATATATTGCACGTATTCACCTATCATTCAAGTTCGTGAGCCGTGTTCGAGAGTAGCGAGTGCAAGTAGCGAGTATCACAACATATGGATCAGACACCTCTATAAATGAGATGAAAGGTTTGCGAGTTGTTAGCGTTTTGAGATAAGTGTACAATGCGAGTTATGGGTGTTTATCAAAGCGAAGAATGAA
The DNA here is from genome assembly GCF_002127325.2 of Helianthus annuus. Taxonomy (NCBI): domain Eukaryota; kingdom Viridiplantae; phylum Streptophyta; class Magnoliopsida; order Asterales; family Asteraceae; genus Helianthus; species Helianthus annuus. The sequence goes on along the minus strand of NC_035446.2, from coordinate 67,047,810 downwards.
AAAGCGTATAGTCTCCAAAATAGAAACACATAAAACATGTAAGACCACATAAAACACATAAAATTCCACATAAAAGCGATAAATCACAGAGTCGGCGGCGGCAAGCTCAGAATCAAAACACATAAAATCAGCGATTGTAGCTTGAAATTGAAAATAGATCGTCTTGGGTGATAGATATCGACTACCCAAAGTGATTCAACTATTCTCAAGGAATTTGAGTACACGCTTTGGCCTAATAGACTGTGCTCCGTCACCGGTATACGGTGAATGGCACGCATTCTTTCGGTTATTCACGCAACTCGAGTTCAATCGAGTCATTGGAATCCATCGAGACTTTGGTTAGAGTTTTGTAAAACCAACATAAAGAACAGAACAAGTCATCAAGATTCGGGTTTCACCCCTAACTTAGCGATTACATTCCTGTTTGTGTGATAGAATCACGAGATAGAGAGGGAGATTTGCGTCGAAGTATGGATTTCACTCCTGATTCAACGCAAATTCTCGTGTTTACAGTAAAAATGCGCGTCGAACAAGAGATCTAATTGAGAGTTTTCGGTTTTCACACCTAATCTCGATCCAATCACTTGTTTGTTTTCGAAAATTATGCGTGGTTTGCTTGCCTTAGGAAAGGCAAAGTGATAATGTTCCAGACTTAGGAAAGGCTGGTTTGCGCGAAGCTGTAGTATGCGGTGTTTAAGCAAGGATTGGTTGGAGAAAAATAACAGAAATAGGCGCGCGCGGAACCCCTACTGGGTTCGCACAAGGTGGTCTGTTGGTACTTAGACTATAGACTAGGTCGTTTCTAAGACATCGCCCCGGACTAGGTCGAGTCTTGCCTAATTCCCTATAGTTATGGCTCTGATACCATTTTGTCACACCCCAACCGATGGCGGAAATATCGGGGCGCGGAACTAAGCCAAACAGATTGTCCAGGAAGAATCCATAACAACTAATATTACCAAGTATTTAAAGTTACGTCCCATACCATAACACACTCAGCAAAATAGTTAATACAGATATAGTATCTCATAGACAATTAAATTGTTTCGACAACTCAGAATTAAATGTGACGTTCCTAGACCTCCTAACTTGATTCCATAGCGGCAAGCATTGCATAAACATCCTAAGCACCTGTCACATACGTTAAAGTAAAAGTCATACATAGTGTAAAGGTGAGCATACAAGTTTAATAGTATAATATTAGCGAAAGCGATTTACGTATAACCAGCACGTAATACGTAGATAAGTGATGCTAGCAGGTTATCGACAATGAAATATGCACAGACATTACTGCGAGTTGTAGAATGCGCAACACATATCGCCACTGCGACATGTGAAATAATACCCTTAACTACTCCTGTCCACGACAGGTGCTAAGTCCAAACTATAGTACTATCGTTGCTAAGGTGTCAGGCAAACATTCACTGTGTAAACATAACTTACAAGCATTCATCGAATAACACGTATAACATGCAAGCGGTTAGCGTATAAAAGTAGTTGCGTTGTGTGTCGAAGTGATTTGATATAAGTAACGTATGTAACACCTAAGAGTGCGTTAAGCAAAAAGGGATCGATTATACTCACAGATCGTGATTAATGAAAAAACACAGTCTTGGATTGAAAGGAGTGCTGGAGAGTTAGCTTAATTACAGGACGATAGTATAAGTGATGAACAGTGTGTTAAACAGCGTGTAGGTGAGATGAGGGACGGATAGTGATCTGATCGGATGACTTTCCGGACGGATGGTCATCCAGACAAATGGCCATTCGGTCGGTGGGTTGTCCGTTTGGGATGGTTGTGTTTGTGTATGATTTGAACTTTGAAGTTTTCGTTGTAGCGTTTTAAAAGATGAGAAATGTTTCTACTTGTCAGGTCGTCCGGTCGGACGGTCATCCGGACGTATGGCTGTTGATGCATAATGTCTATCGCCTACGTCATCAGTCTGTGTCGTGTCATGTAATAGGTTAAAATGTCAAAAATTTAAAGTTTATGTGTTTATAGGCCAGTTTGCACGACCTGAACAGGTCAGGTCGCACTAAGTGAAGAAGTCCAACTCGTGCGGTCTGGGCATGATATTTGGCGCGAACTGGTGGGCCTATATATAGGTCAGTAGTGTTTTTCATTTAAGAACTTTCCAGAGAATTTTGTCACGAAGTGCTATTGGATTCTCTCTGTACGAAAACATTTTATATGAATGAAGAACATGTTTAAAGTGACTTTCTACTCTTCTACTCCTATTCTAACACTGATTGACGGTTTCTAGTCTAATTCCGCCTTTCTAGTAAACAAATTTGACTCATATTGACTCGTATTGGACGAATCCTCGATCCTACAAGTGGTATCAGAGCTCAGGATGAGCCAAATCAGTTGATATCAGTGTTTTGAACGGTTTAGAATCACATTCTTCTACTCTTTCTTGGATTTTTAGACGAATTCACGGATAAAATGGACTGAATTTTGGATATTATGTGTAAAACATCATTTTAATCAATCATACAAAGTTACAGACCATAAATCGAATTAAAACTCATCCAAATGTCCAAAATGTCCAAATCGTGTGAAAATGATGCTCAGATCGTGTGAAATGAACCAGATTGTTTGAATTTTGCTCAAACCGTTTGAAAAACTTGTCCAGTTCGTACGAGTTGGACCAAATCGTTTGAAACTTTCAAAATTGTGTGACCAGTTCGCACGGATTGGATCAGACCGCACAAATGTGTGAAATTTTCCAGATCACATGAACTGAAATTTTTTAACTAATATTTGTCACTTTGCACGGATTGGATATTCCAGATCGTTTGAAACAGTTCAGTTTGTTTGAAACAGTCCAGTTTGTCTGAAATTCCAGTTCGTTTGAAGTCTGGATCGTTTGAAAGTCCAGATCGCTTGAAATTATAATTTATCAAAATGTAGAAATTTTTCGAAACATTTTTCAAAGTATAAAAATGGATAATCAAGAGTTTTACAATGTGTTTTTCGGAGGGGGTATGACTGTTCAAACTCCAGCAAGTATAGCCCAGAATGTGAATATGGAGAACGAGCTAGGAACCATGCAAAAACCACCGAAACTGCTTAACATTGAAGATTATTCGGGGTGGCAGGATAGATTTCGCACGTGGGTTCAGGCGAATCACCTCGAATGTTGGTTGAAAGTTGAAACAAAATATGTAGTTCCTACAAATGAAGCTAGTCTTCCGAAAACACTTAACACGTTAACTCCGGCTGAACAAGAAAACTTTAAAGCCGAGAAGAAGATGGTCAGTATATTGCAACAGGCAATTAAGGAAGACATTTGGTTATTGCTACAGCATCAGAATGACGCGCAATCTATTTGGAATGCTCTTAAAATCAAATTTCTTGGAAGTGCTGCAATGATCAAAAGCAAAAAGGCACTACTGAAAAAAGAATTCGACATATTTACTGCTATCAGTGTAGAATCAACGAAAGAGTTGATTGAGAGGTACTGTCACTTGGTAGTGGAGATGAAACGTTTGAATATAGATAAAACAGACGAAGAGTGGGTTGATAAGTTGGCTGACGCACTACCACAAGAAGAGTGGGGTACGTTCTTAATGGTTTTGAAGAACAACTTGGAATACGTGGGTTTCAATTTGAGTACGTTTATTAAGAGAATTGAAGCTCAGGAGCTTGAACTTCGGAAGATGAGGAAAATGAATCTGTAAATGTACAGCAAGATGTTCAGCTTTATTACAAAGGAAACTCATCTGCCACATCTGCTCCAAGTCCAAACATTCAAACGGCATTCAGTGCAGATTATTCATCGGGAGTATCTCAAAGTATGCCTAACAACAACGTTTCACCGTTTCCAAATTACGAACCGAATCCCAAGGTTCAGAATTTTCAAGAACAGGTTTCTTCTTGTGACACCTGTGTCACTTCAGCCATCAAACAAATACCAAACCAATGAAATACTGTATTTCATACTTGGAATTTGTATAAATATGTGTATCATTTGCACATATTAATTCTTGATCGATTTCGGGCTTTAAATCGCTTTCTGGAAGGTTATATACGCACTGATGCGTAAATATAACCAGTTTAATGCAACAAACATTCCGGAATAGTGACATAGGCTTAACATACCTTAAATAACCCTTACATAACTTAGAAATAAGTTTTGGATGGTTTGGTATGCCGAAATCAAGTCTATTCGCTTACAGGGACTAAATTCGACAAACTGCGAAAGTATGTCAATTTGTACTGTAACGGACATTCCGGAACTTGACCATAAGTTAAACGTACCCCAAATATCCTTTACATAGCTTTGAAATAGGCTTTGAGGTGTTCGGTGTGCTAAAATAAACTTTTTGGTCATTCAGGGACTAAAAGCGTCAAAAAGTGCATAAGTTTGCATTTTCGTGCATAACTTACATTCAGAATACTTCCGGACATCCAAAAAATTTATGCAAGCATTAAAATATTTTATTTTAGTGTTTGGCATGAGAAAAATCTATTCGTCGCGTAATTTGGATCGTCTTTCGCGCTTATGCGCATTCCGTCGTAATTAAGCGAACATCGCGATCGTACGACCAAACGAACCGACATCCGGAATATTTTTGAGCATATTTTGAGTCCCCTATACTTTAACATCATTTTAGAGCCTTGAAATGAGGTTAACGGGGCTTAAACGTGCCAAAAATGGGCCGAAATGCATGTTTCTCAAGTTCAGGGACTAAACTGCAAATTCTGGAAACTATGCCCAGGCGGCCCGCGTGAGAATTTGTGTATTCCTTAAGCGAGCCGCGTGAGGGTCCCAGATCAGCAAAAAAATCTAATCCAGCTGTTACCAGCTGTTCCACACCCTTGAATCTGGTTTTTAAGCATTCTAGGGGCCAAATTTGATGGTTTTTAAGAGCCCATGGTATCCAAATACCATGTGCCCACTTGGACGGCCGAGATCGAAGCACGTTTCGCAATGAACGATCCTAACAGTTGTGCCTTTCCTATAAATACTCAACCCCAACTTCATTCAAACCCACTTGATTCTGAGATTTTCTCTAAGTTGGAGTTATAAACACTTCATACCTGAGAAATACTCGGAAATCAATCTTGCGGGGACCTTCTGTAAGTATTCTTTCGCGTTTTTCGTTCGTTTTAGCGTTAAAGTCAAACTGTGTTTGACTTTCTGCATTGACCAGTTTATGGTCAACGCGAAGTTCGTTTGAACTTCATAACGTGAGCGTAATCACGATGGTTATAGTCCCTAGTGACTATACCTACTGATTACCACGTTATCTAGGCTCAGTGACGAGTCGTAGTTTCGGCCAAAATGCGTTTTCTCGCGTATTTTGTAACCAAACTACTCTAGGGTATTAAAACCGTTTTGTTTTAATACCAAACCTGTTTTCTAACATTACTAAACATTTTCTAGCATGTTTAGCTCGTCGCTTTTAGATTTGTGCTTGTTTAGGGCCGTAAAGGTAAGCGATCTAATCAATCGCTTATGCTTACGAACCCGACCCATTTGGTCGATCATTAGGATCCGACCAAACACTTTAGGTGACCATAGTTGTATAGGGAATAACCTTCCGAGGTTATACCTTATGGTCACGACGTTTAAGTAGTTGTATGATAAGTAGTTCTTATGCCTTAGGTAAATTACCAAAATGCCCTTTTTACGCTAAAATTCATTTTAAGCCTATGCAACATAATTTTTAGTATCTAAACTGATTTAGCAACAATATTAAGTATGTTAAGGCATATCTTGCTTGTCATAGGGCTAGTTAGGCGTTTCGAACGCGTTTTACGCGAACAACGCGTTAAAGTAGCATAAGCTACCTAAACGGGTCATAATGGGTCATAAGCACTAAGGTTAGGTTTCATTTTAGTATGTAGGCTTTGTTAAACCATATAATAGGAGTTCCAATACTCATTTGGTTTACGAAACCTCATACTATCCAATCTCCCGATTTAGGTCCGGTTATTTATGTAGTTATCTATATAGGGTGCCGTTTGATTCCGTGATCCCTCTAGCTTCGCTTGGTTGTTGTTCAAGACTTCTAAGCACCCTCAAGTGAGTACATAGTCCCCTCTTTTACTGTTTTTCAAACATTTTGGGGTGAAACACATGTGCCTACTTGTTACTTTCGTGCTTTCTTGTTTTCATATCATATACTTGCTATGTTCATTAGTACACTATTAGTACATGATTTCATTATGTTTTGCTGTGTATGTTTACTTGACATGCTAAGCACATAGTTTTACATTACATTTCTTTTGCTATGTATGTTCATTTAACATGCTAGCACATTGATTTACATGACTTTTCTGCTTTGTATGTTACTTAGCATACTTAGTACATTGTTTTCACATAACTTGTTTACATTTGGTATAACATTTGGTTTGTTTAAACGGTTCTTTATTACATTCATTAACACCGATCATGCCGCTCGGTAGTAGGTAGTGGTACCATAGGACTTGACAAATCCCGTTCCTAAAATCCTAGGTTTGTTTGGATGGATGGAATGACCGAATCCGTGAACATTTTACTTTGATAACCTTTACTCTAAGGTTATCCTGCTGTCTCAAGGCTTGGATGTATGCGTTAACTCACCACATAAATGTTTGTATCAATAAAACAAGTTTTCTACTTGGCAAAACATAACTTTTTGATTTATTCAAAATACTTTGTTTTGTTCCTTTTTACTTATGGTTAAGTATTCTCATTTTGTTACATACCATACATAACTTTTGTTTACCCATAACTACATGACTATATTTTGAGTTTTAATCATTGACAATGGTTTAGACAAGAACATTTGATGATTGGTTTGAACATGAACTATATGCTTTGGTGGTTTGTTTAAGTGACTTAAGTAACGATATGTGTGTAGTATGCTACAAGCATGGTGGATACGCCACTGGTACTTCCTATATATAAGTGCTTGTATTATATTACATGGCGTAGCGTTATTTAAATCATTCATTTGGACTTATACATTTTTACACAAATAACATACTTTTCACAAGACATTGTTTTACAAAACAGTTTGATTTTTACAAACTCCTTTTTACTTGGTTATTCACTTAACCTTACATCATTCTTTTTAACTATGCCTATCTATCATCGATTTTCAAACGTTTTATAACAGCAAACACTTAAACTGGATTCATGACAAGTTTTTGTTAAACATTTTCTTAAACCTAAGTCATGAATCCTATTTTTCATAAAACCTATGTACTCGCCGGCATTTTTTGCTGACGTACCTATTTTCACATGTGTTTCAGGAGATGATGCATAGGATTGATCAAGATACACATAGGCGGACTTGGGCCTTAGTGACAATAAAAGATGCAAGACTAGTTAATTATGTTATACTTATTTGTTTGTTAAGACATTGTAACTCTTTTAAATTAATAAATCAATATTTCAATTTTCCATGTGTTATGAAACAATGATTCTGTTACAACACTCCCCGACGATTCCGCCACGTTTTGTTGTTTTACGTGGTCGGGGTGTGACAGAAAAGTTGGTATCAGAGCCCATGGTTATAGGGAATTAGGTTATTAGTAATGCTTTGACCTAGACTATAACCTTCCTAGGACCCTAACGCGAGTTTACTTGCGTTTAGTCATAAAACAATACCGTCACTTATCCTTAGGTGACAACCACAACAAGAACATAAATTTGATCCGCTTTGAAAACTAATCATCTGTTCTAGGATGATTGATTACTAGGTTTTGAACCCTTTGTTATAAGGTTTTGAACCCTTCCAGTTTAACTCATATTTGGCTTAGTGCCTTTCGAGTTTTCAAAATCCCGTCAAAGTTTGGGTCTAAATGATGTGAACACGTGCAAACTGGAAGAGTGAATGCCTGTACTCTGAGTTTTCTGTCTAAGGCTAGAGTGTTCGTATAAATCCGCAGTATCGGACCAGTCACTCTTACCTGGGAACTCTTGGGGTGAGTGTTCACTTATAGGCGAGCATGTCTTCAGCGATGCATTATTATGACCCGCTTACTTTGATTCTTCACCATCTCATTTGTTTGCCTTAGGTAACAAACAAATGATCGCAATTTCTATGCGTTGTCATTTTGTTTTGATCACCCGGTAACCTTTCACTTGTTTCTTCCTATGTCTTTCATTTTCTTCTAGAATGTCTCTTTATCTCAGCAACGGTCAGATGTCCGAGCAAACAGCCAAATTTGCCCAGCAAATAGGCGAAGTGATACTAAAGTCTGTGGATCTAGGCATTGCCATGTCTCGTCTCAAAAATGGAGCCACTCAAGAGTCACCAAAGGAAGTAGAAGTCAAGCCTGCACCAAAATTAAGGAAGCGTAAGGCTTCAAGGAAACCCGCAGCAGTTACACCTAATCAAGCGGGACCTAGCCAAGTGGCAGCGCCACCAGCTAGGAAGTCGTACATAGGAACTGCCCCATGGTGCAAACGATGCAACCGTCACCATTCAAACCTCGTACCCTGCTCCAAATGTACCTACTGTGGACGGTTGGGACATTTGATTAACATATGCCGCTTTGCTATCCAGAACAAAGCTGTTGCAAATCTTGTTGCTACCCAACTCCAAGTCAACCCTACTCAAGCTCATTTTCCATCTGGTACTTGCTACAACTGTGGCGAGACAAGCCATTTCAGGAACAAATGCCCGAAGATTGTCAATATCCAACCCTTGGATGAGCATTTGGCTGAGTAAAAGATGTTGCTGTCTTATGCCTTTGTTTCTTTTGTTTTCTTGTACTGTGAAACAATCTGCCTTGTTCATAAATAAAAGTTGTTATTTGCAATTCTGATGTACAAATGTAGTTACATGTGTGTATGGCATTTTCCTATGATACCTACATCAAGGAAATATGTTCCTTACAAACTACTCTTGTGATTCTCCCTTTCAAGTGATCGCTCATGATTTCCTCAAAAATTTTAATTACTCGTTTCATTCTATGAGACAAAGTACAAGAAATAAAGCGAAATTTTGAGTAATCGTGCTTCTACACATTTGTGCCCCCGAATCCTTGGTTAGATAACTAAGGGTATTTTCAAATCTCATACTCATTACGTTCTGATTTTTCAACATGCATAACATAAGTTTTCAAAACAACCTCCATGATTTCAAAAACAATGCCTATGTTTTCAAAAACGACCTTCATGATTTCAAACTATTATTAATACAATATAATTACTTATATCAAGTGCATGATTTCAAAAGCATCACTCATGTTTTCAAAGACCTTATACATAATTTCAAAATTCATCCCGCATGATTTTTAAACATTTTTATAAATATACCTACCTAATACACCTACTTTATGATTTCGAAAGTATTATATATAAGGTTTCAAAAACATTGAACACATTTTTTTGAACCCCATGCATAGTTTTCAAAAATATTTTCTTCATTCATTGACTTAACCTTCAAATTCTGCTTCATATGTCACCTTGACATATCCAGCATCTCATCTTCAAAAGCATTTTTACTTCATGTTCTGACTTAAAGCACATCCAGTGCAAGGTTTCAAAACATATTCAACTTCTAAAATCCATATGGGATCTTTTTATCTTTACAATTAGACCCTTGCGGTTAATTATCTTTCAAATCAGAGTCCTTAATTGGATTCCTTGTGTACCTTAATTTGAACATTTCGGTTCTTTTCAATCGAAATCGAATTTCCTATTCAAGATCTTTCTATCTTCATAGTTGGATTCTTGATAATGTTTAAAGCACCAATCAAAATCCTCTGATTGGATACCTGGTGTGCTTTAAATGCATGTGCTCAGTTAACAGAACAAATTAAATCATGACAAATTTAAAATCAAGATAAACAATTTTGTGGTTATGTGACTATGTGTTTATGCATTTTGTGTTTCCTTTTACGCATTTTTTGTGATTTTGTATACTCTGGATAATTCGTTATCCAAATCCTCATAAGAACCTTTCGTATTTTTATATGAGGGATTCGTAGTAGGATATTCAAAAGGTACTATCTCAAATCCTTAATTGGGTTTCTACGTGATAGTTAAGACCCATGGATTTTATAGTGCCATTCCTTGATTCAAAGAGACCCCTTTAGTGGTCTAGGTCAAGCGATTGATTCAGTATCTGGTTGAGAATGACATATGATGACATAAGCTGAAAGACTCCTTGGCGGTCTGGAGATCATTTATTGACTTAATTAAAAAGGACCCCAGTATGGTCAAATCACAATCATCACAGGCTCGTTGATTGTTTTCCTCCCTTACACATTCTAAGATGCACTACGTGACTATGCAAGGAATTACGTAATTATGGATGCATACATAATTATGAAGTTCAGTGCACGGAAACCACAGTAAGACTTATTATGTGTAAGAACCAATAGTGGCAACAATAACGAAGTGTGAACAATGTAATGGAGGTACGATGGACGCACCAGTAACACTTTATATACTTGTATATATGTGTCCCTCCCACATTGTAAGCATGATGTTATTTAAAGCTACTAGAATTTCAGAACTCTAACCAGTGTCGTTTGATCTTCTCAACTTCATGTTTCAAGCTCTCACAAGTTTCCTCTAAATAAATTTCGGGACGAAATTTCCTGAAGTAGGGGAGACTGTGACACCTGTGTCACTTCAGCCATCAAACAAATACCAAACCAATGAAATACTGTATTTCATACTTGGAATTTGTATAAATATGTGTATCATTTGCACATATTAATTCTTGATCGATTTCGGGCTTTAAATCGCTTTCTGGAAGGTTATATACGCACTGATGCGTAAATATAACCAGTTTAATGCAACAAACATTACGGAATAGTGACATAGGCTTAACATACCTTAAATAACCCTTACATAACTTAGAAATAAGTTTTGGATGGTTTGGTATGCCGAAATCAAGTCTATTCGCTTACAGGGACTAAATTCGACAAACTGCGAAAGTATGTCAATTTGTACTGTAACGGACATTCCGGAACTTGACCATAAGTTAAACGTACCCTAAATATCCTTTACATAGCTTTGAAATAGGCTTTGAGGTGTTCGGTGTGCTAAAATAAACGTTTTGGTCATTCAGGGACTAAAAGCGTCAAAAAGTGCATAAGTTTGCATTCTCGTGCATAACTTACATTTAGAATACTTCCGGACATCCAAAAAATTTATGCAAGCATTAAAATATTTTATTTTAGTGTTTGGCATGAGAAAAATCTATTCGTCGCGTAATTTGGATCGTCTTTCGCGCTTATGCGCATTCCGTCGTAATTTAGCGAACATCGCAATCGTACGACCAAACGAACCGACATCCGGAATATTTTTGAGCATATTTTGAGTCCCCTATACTTTAACATCATTTTAGATCCTTGAAATGAGGTTAACGGGGCTTAAACGTGCCAAAAATGGGCCGAAATGCATGTTTCCCAAGTTCAGGGACTAAACTGCAAATTCTGGAAACTATGCCCAGGCGGCCCGCGTGAGAATTTGTGTATTCCTTAAGCGGGCCGCGTGAGGGTCCCAGATCAGCAAAAAAATCTAATCTAGTTGTTACCAGCTGTTCCACACCCTTGAATCTGGTTTTTAAGCATTCTAGGGGCCAAATTTGATGGTTTTTAACCATGGGCTCACTTGGACGGCCGAGATCGAAGCACGTTTCGCGATGAACGATCCTAACGGTTGTGCCTTTCCTATAAATACCCAACCCCAACTTCATTCAAACCCACTTGATTCTGAGATTTTCTCTAAGTTGGAGTTATAAACACTTCATACCTGAGAAATACTCGGAAATCAATCTTGCGGGGACCTTCTGTAAGTATTCTTTCGCGTTTTTCGTTCGTTTTAGCGTTAAAGTCAAACTGTGTTTGACTTTCTGCATTGACCAGTTTATGGTCAACGCGAAGTTCGTTTGAACTTCATAACGTGAGCGTAATCACGATGGTTATAGTCCCTAGTGACTATACCTACTGATTACCACGTTATCTAGGCTCAGTGACGAGTCGTAGTTTCGGCCAAAATGCGTTTTCTCGCGTATTTTGTAACCAAACTACTCTAGGGTATTAAAACCGTTTGTTTTAATACCAAACCTGTTTTCTAACATTACTAAACATGTTCTTGCATGTTTAGCTCGTCGCATTTAGATTTGTGCTTGTTTAGGGTCGTAAAGGTAAGCGATCTAATCAATCGCTTATGCTTACGAACCCGACCCATTTGGTCGATCATTAGGATCCGACCAAACACTTTAGGTGACCATAGTTGTATAGGGAATAACCTTCCGAGGTTATACCTTATGGTCACGACGTTTAAGTAGTTGTATGATAAGTAGTTCTTATGCCTTAGGTAAATTACCAAAATGCCCTTTTTACGCTAAAATTCATTTTAAGCCTATGCAACATAATTTTTAGTATCTAAACTGATTTAGCAACAATATTAAGTATGTTAAGGCATATCTTGCTTGTCATAGGGCTAGTTAGGCGTTTCGAACGCGTTTTACGCGAACAACGCGTTAAAGTAGCATAAGCTACCTAAACGGGTCGTAATGGGTCATAAGCACTAAGGTTAGGCTTCATTTTAGTATGTAGGCTTTGTTAAACCATATCATATGAGTTCCAATACTCATTTGGTTTACGAAACCTCATATTATCCAATCTCCCGATTTAGGTCCGGTTATTTATGTAGTTATCTATATAGGGTGCCGTTTGATTCCGTGATCCCTCTAGCTTCGCTTGGTTGTTGTTCAAGACTTCTAAGCACCCTCAAGTGAGTACATAGTCCCCTCTTTTACTGTTTTTCAAACATTTTGGGGTGAAACACATGTGCCTACTTGTTACTTTCGTGCTTTCTTGTTTTCATATCATATACTTGCTATGTTCATTAGTACACTATTAGTACATGATTTCATTATGTTTTGCTGTGTATGTTTACCTGACATGCTAAGCACATAGTTTTACATTACATTTCTTTTGCTATGTATGTTCATTTAACATGCTAGCACATTGATTTACATGACTTTTCTGCTTTGTATGTTACTTAGCATACTTAGTACATTGTTTTCACATAACTTGTTTACATTTGGTATAACATTTGGTTTGTTTAAACGGTTCTTTATTACATTCATTAACACCGATCATGCCGCTCGGTAGTAGGTAGTGGTACCATAGGACTTGACAAATCCCGTTCCTAAAATCCTAGGTTTGTTTGGATGGATGCAATGACCGAATCCGTGAACATTTTACTTTGATAACCTTTACTCTAAGGTTATCCTGTAGTCTCAAGGCTTGGATGTATGCGTTAACTCACCACATAAATGTTTGTATCAATAAAACAAGTTTTCTACTTGGCAAAACATAACTTTTTGATTTATTCAAAATACTTTGTTTTGTTCCTTTTTACTTATGGTTAAGTATTCTCATTTTGTTACATACCATACATAACTTTTGTTTACCCATAACTACATGGCTATATTTTGAGTTTTAAACATTGACAATGGTTTAGACAAGAACATTTGATGATTGGTTTGAACATGAACTATATGCTTTGGTGGTTTGTTTAAGTGACTTAAGTAACGATATGTGTGTAGTATGCTACAAGCATGGTGGATACGCCGCTGGTACTTCCTATATATAAGTGCTTGTATTATATTACATGGCGTAGCGTTATTTAAATCATTCATTTGGACTTATACATTTTTACACAAATAACATACTTTTCACAAGACATTGTTTTACAAAACAGTTTGATTTTTACAAACTCCTTTTTACTTGGTTATTCACTTAACCTTACATCATTCTTTTTAACTATACCTATCTATCATCGATTTTCAAACGTTTTATAAAAGCAAACACTTAAACTGGATTCATGACAAGTTTTTGTTAAACATTTTCTTAAACCTAAGTCATGAATCCTATTTTTCATAAAACCTATGTACTCGCCGGCATTTTTTGCTGACGTACCTATTTTCACATGTGTTTCAGGAGATAATGCATAGGATTGATCAAGATACACATAGGCGGACTTGGGCCTTAGTGACAATAAAAGATGCAAGACTAGTTAATTATGTTATACTTATTTGTTTGTTAAGACATTGTAACTCTTTTAAATTAATAAATCAATATTTCAATTTTTCATGTGTTATGAAACAATGATTCTGTTACAACACTCCCCGACGATTCAGCCACGTTTTGTTGTTTCACGTGGTCGGGGTGTGACACTTCTCAAAGTTCTTCAGGTTCGAACAATCAGAGTTATAGTCATGGGATACTGTGCAATATCGCTTTAATATAAAAAATGGTCAAGATTTTACCGAGACAGCCGCAAAGCATTGTGAGCATTGTGAGAAGAGCTCAGAGGTTCATGGAAATTACCAGAAGAAGTAGTCTCGCATGTCCTGATCCTAAACTTGGTTTCGACAAATCAAAGGTGACTTGCTTCAAGTGTAAAGAAAAGGGGCACTTCAAGCGTGAATTTCCGAACAGAGAAATTAATAACAACCAGAATCCATTCGCCAACGATTATTACCGACAGGCAATCTATCATAAAAACAGTCAACAACCATTTAATCCAGGACCTCAAATCGAGAACAGTTGTAGGATCGGTTTTGACACCGTACGATTGCGTAACGAACGTTCGACGTGCGGAATCCGTGAACGTACGTGACCGAACACACAAGAACGTACTAGAACCGTGATTCTATTGAAAGATATGACGTGTACGATACTAGATACACGTAGAGAGTACTTTCTCTCTCTAGACTTTCTCTCTCTAGACTTGAATCTCCTAAATCACCAAATGAGCAAAAGTCGTACAACTTATGACATAAAGCTCCTATTTATAGCCCTTGGAATTAATGAGATTTCTCATTAATTACCAAGATGCCACCTTGCTAATTCTATCTAAATATTACAATATAAGCTTGATTTCTTCGGTTTCTCGCTACGGCTCGAATTGACGAATGTGATAGACATTAATGCACTAATAATCTCCCCCTTGGATATTGCTGCAGTCAATCTTGTAGCGTCTTGTCTTTCTCTTTTTCAAACAGAATCCCCGTGGATCTGTCTTCGAGCTTCCGTTGCTCTTCCTATCGATCAAACTTCTTTTCTTCAGGCTCCTCCTTTCGTCAAGCTTCCGTGCTTTTGGGATCGACGCCTGGCTTTCCGTAGCAACAGAATAAGAAACCTACACATCTCAACCTCTCGTAAGACAAAATAATTTTGACTTTAAAAGAATTCACTCAAAATTCTCAAACATATAACACACAATATTGTGATTCAAATTAATGAATCATCTAAACATTTGAGGATTATCTTCCAACTCTTCATCATCTTAACTAAACCAATTGTTCATCTTGTTTAGCCTTTGAGATTTTGAATATCAGCTTTTCAACATCAGTTGTCGAAAATCTTTTTGGATTTTTTCAATAATATGAAACATAAGTGCAAAAACAAAATTTAAACGCAGAAATAAAATATGTACAAACACTATTTTTGTGAGTTTGTGTAAGAGGATCATATCAGTTTTTGAGACACATCACAAGCACCGTTAAGCTTTTAGACATTTTAAGTTCTAAACGATTGTCAAATCCAGCAATCAAGAGGAAAAAGGAGTATCACCAAGCCAAACAGTGCTTTGATTTGAGCATTTGGACTGAAAATGGTGATTGGTACGATAACAGAGTGTGTTACCAATGTGGTTATCAAGGACTCATTGCTGTTAACTGCCAAAGTTGGAATTATGAGACGAGAAGATGCTTTAACTGCAACATCAGATGTCATTTTGCCAGAGATTGCCCAAGGAGATCGAATGACAGATTGAGGGCTAAGTCTCAAAAATTAGCAAAGATTCCAGTCAATGTCAAGCCCAATGAACAAAAGGTTCTAAAACCTAAAGTTCAAGAACAGACAATTCAAGAAAAGAAAGTTAAACTTTCCCAGGGGCAGAAAGACAGACTGAGGAAGAAGAGGAAGAAGGCGAGAGAGTATCTCGAGAAGATCTTGTCCTCGGGTTCATCCGTTGGTAAGAATAAAAGTTCTGATGAATCGACTCCCTCGATTACAAAGTCAAGCAAGACGAATTCATCAGATACAAATCTGAGGACGAAAGAAGAAAAGAAGAAGAAGAAAATGGTCAGCGATGAATCTGACTTGTCAAAGTCAGACAAGCCACCTTCAGGCAATGAATCTGACAGGTCAAAATCAGATAAGCCATGTGTAGGCAATGATTCTGGTTTGTCAAAACCAGAGGAGCCTGGTGTTGAGGTAAAAAAGGAGAATTCAGGTTTAACAATGGATGATGCAAATTTTCCACCATTGTTGAACAAGAATTCAAAATCACCCAAGGATCGTCAGGCTTGGGTGAATCTGTTCAAATAGAAAATCCTGACTTGCCGGAGTTCCCAGGTTGGTAAGAGTGGAACATGAATCGGCACATTTCTTGAGAAATTTCACTCTGGTGATTTTTCGCCTTACATGTGGTAAGTCAGGGACATTAAATTGTACTTGATTTTCTACAAGTGATGTTTGAGATCTAAAACTGGAATTGTAAAATCTGTCATGTGTCTGAAGAAAACAATGTGATGAAGTAACCCCGAACTTACAAATGGTTGGTAAAATAAACTAACTATTCCTGAAAAACCATTTTGATTAAAATAAACTTAAGTGTTTTGAAATCATAATGGGAAAATAGGTTGTTGTGAGGGGGAGTTCTGATTGTTTATGCCAAGTGGATGGAGAATTGAAGTGATTCTCATCAATTTGTCAAGTTTGTACAGTTTGTTTCAAATTTTCCCAGAAAATCAAAATTGAAACATATTTTGATTTTAGGGGGAGAAAAATCTTAAAAAAATTAGAAAATTTGAAAAATGTCAAAAAAAACATTAAAAATCAAAAAATGAGTTTCTGTTGAGACAAGAGGAAATGATAGTACATCAGTTAGACTATCACAGCACGCTAAAGAATTGGAAAGTAAAATGTGATAAACGGTCTCACTAAAGATGTGACGATAGGCTCAGCTAGACTAGTAGATTTGCGAAAATGATAAAACTTAAATGAAAAAGCCTAGTTCTAGTGGGAAACATGGTTGAAAGCATAGTACTTAGTTTTGTCCATCGTGATTGTGTACCTACTCAGTAATCGCTGAATGCCAAAAAGCATAAAACTGGTTAAGTTTGTGAACTTTCACTACTTTGCTGAAAAATCGCTGTGATTGTGCATTTCATTTTGCAAAGATTTAAACTTGTTTTATTTCTTTATTTTGTCTAAGCATTGGACATCCTCTGCGTATACGTGAGTATCGACCTGGATGTTATTGCCTAAACGTTCTGCTTTATTTTCTTTGGTGTTTCGTTTAAGCTTTGGACCTCCTCTGCGTATACGGAAGTATCGACCTGGTGGTTAAAGCCTAAACAATTTCAACCTGTTTTTATTTCTTATTTTGTTTAAACATTGGACTTTCTCTGCGTATATGGAAGTATCGACCTGATTGTTAATGTTTAAACATTCTGCTTTGTTTTCGCACATATCACAGTTGATGAAAGTTTAAAAGCATAACTTGAGTTAGTGTATTGCATGATGAGGGGATATGCTGAGATCGTGGGGTCCATAAGAACTTAGTGCATAATTAATATACTTTAACGTATCGGTAAGCATTTTGAAAGTTTTTAGATTGAGTTTAAGAGGACAATTATATCGTCAATCAACGTGAATCGTTTAGAACTTAAAATGATTAAAGCTTAACGGTGCTAGTGATTTGTCTTATGAACTGGTATGATCCTCTTTCACAAACTCACAAAAATAGTGTTTGTATATATTTTATTTCTGCATTTAATTTTAGTTTTTGCACTTATGTTTCATATTTTGAAAAAATTCAAAAAGATTTTCGACAACTGATGTTGGAAAACTGATATTCAAAATCTCAAAGGCTAAACATGATGAACAGATGGTTTGGTTAATTGTTTTGAAATGTTGAATCATAGTTTGAAATGTTTCAAATTTTGATAAATTTTAAATGTGAAAAATTCTCTAATGTTTAGTTGATTCATTATGTTGAATCACAACTTTGTTGGTTTGTAATAGAGTGTTTGAGATGTGTAGGTTTCTGATCCTGCTGCTACGGAAAGCCAGGAGATACATCAGAACCTGAGAAGAGCTTAAACTGTAAAAGCCATGATTTGATTTCAAAGGTGATAACAAATTCCAGACAGCGATCCCAGCTCGATGATAGGGGGAGTCTAACGAGAGTTAGAACCAGAGAAAGATCCGGGTACATGATTCCAGGAAGAGTTCCTGAAGAAGACCGGTCAAGATTGAAGAGTTGTCATGTTTGAAGACTCTCACTGAAGATTCTGTCAACATTCAAGGGGGAGTCAGAAGAGTGCTCAGACTGAATCAGAGGCGGAATTCATTGATTCAGTCTTTGTTTAGCTTGATTTCACTATTAACTACTGATTGTATTGATTAGAAAGCAATTACAGCTCAGTCTTCACACCGGCAGCACCTCGGTATGGAATTACACAACTGATTTTGTGATTTCGCTCATGGGGCACTATATATAGGGATGTGGTTTCGCTCATATGGACATGATGTCCATAAAAGCGAAACCCCTTGTACATATAAGCGAAACCATCTTCCAGGTTTCCCACATACGGACATCAGTGGTTTCCCACATATGAACATCAGTGGTTTCCCACATATGAACATGTCCATATATGTGAAATCAACTTTCTCGGGAAATCATCACTACAACTCTATATTCCCGTACAATGTTCAATCAACCCTAAACTAAGACTCGAATGAAGATGTAGTCGACAGAGAACTGCACCAACAACAGTCCATCTAAACAAACAGAAAAAGCTCTTTTGGTGAATCAAGATGCTGAAAAGATTCCAGAAGGTTTCAGTTGGGATAAGTACGTTCCAGGAAGTGGTCTTGCAATGATGGCTGAAATTGTTGAAGAACATGTTGGTGCAGTCATCTGTCGACTACGTCTTAATATCGAGTCTCGGGTTCGTTGCGGTTATAAGACGAGCATGATGTCATCATCTTGGATGATGACATCATACGATGACATCATCAGTACATAAGCTCATGGGATAGTACGACAAAACTCATTGAATTGGATAGTGAATTGTGGTATTTGTGATTGGACCCTTGGATGGTCCAATGAGCATCCACCTTTAAAAGATCCAATGAGGTTCATCTTGTGAAAAGTCCAATGGTTCAAGAGCTCACAAGAAGACAAAAGGAATGAAGAGGATCGCTTATATGGTCAAACATGTCAGATCGCTTATTTGGAATTAGATGAATCGCTTTTATGGTCAAACATATGGATCGCTTATTCTGTTTTTGTATGGATCGCTTATGTGGACTGTCATTGGAGCGATCCCAAAGTAGTATATATAGGCTTCATTGTCATTTCATTTGTAGCATTTAAAAGAAAAATTTCAGAAAACTGTTTTACAATCAACTGAAAAAGGTGAAGGTTCTAAACAGAAACATTTGAAGAAGAAAGTGGAACAGAAACAAAAAGATAATAAAAGTTCATCAGATCGATCATCCAATCAAAAGAAAAAATTACAAAAAGTAAAAAATGAAAATTCAAAAATTGTTGGTAATAAGTGGTGCAGGTCGGACCACAGTGTTCAAAAGACAAAATCAGCAAACTTGAGGAAAGAATATCACCAAGCCAGACAATGCTATGATCTGAGCATTTGGTGTGAAAGTGGTATACGGTACGATAACAGAGTGTGTTACCGATGCGGTTATCAAGGACACATTGCTGTTAACTGCCGGAATTGGAGTTATGAGACCAGACGGTGCTTTAATTGCAACATCAAAGGTCACATTGCCAGAGAATGCCCAAGGAAATCGAATGACAGATTGAGGGTTAATTCTCAGAAATTGGCAAAGATTCCAGTCAAAGTCAAGCCCCAGGAATAGAAAGTTCTAAAACCTAAAGTTCAAGAACAGAAAATTCAAGAAAAGAAAGTCAAGCTTTCACAGGGGCAGAAAGACAGACTGAGGAAGAAAAGAAAGAAAGCAAGAGAATATCTCGAGAAGATATTGTCCTCGGGTTCACCGGACATAAAGAATAAAAGTTCTGATGAATCAACTCCTTCAATTGCAAAGTCTAGCAAGACAGATTCATCAGATACAAATCCGAGGACGAAAGAGGAAAAGAAAAAGAAGAAAATGATCGGCGATGAATCTGACAGGTCAAAGTCAGACAAGCCACCTGCAGGCAATGATTCTGGTTCGTTAAAACCAGAGGAGCCATTGGTTGAGGTAAAAAAGGAGAATTCGGGTTTAACAATGGATGATGCAAATTTTCCACCATTGTTGAACAAGAATTCGAAATCACCCAAGGACCGTCAGGCTTGGGAGAATCTGTTTAAATGAAAAACCTGACTTGCCGGAGATCCCAAGTTGGTAATCGTGGATCAGGAATCGGCATCTTTCTAGTGTTTGAAAAGTTTGTTTGAAATATTTTGAATAGTGTTTGAATGTTTACAGGTGAGAGGACTTTGCCGGAGATCCCAAGTTGGTAATCGTGGATCAGGAATCGGCATCTTTCATGTTTAATTAGGATGATTTGAAAATGTTTAAAATTTTCAAAATTTTACAGGATAAAGGACTATGCCGGAGATCCCCAAGTTTATATCGTGGATCAGGAATCGGCATTTTTCATGTTTAATTACGATGATTTGAAAATGTTTAAAATTGTCAAAATTTTACAGGATAAAGGACTATGCCGGAGCTTCCAGGTTGGTAAGCGAGGAGCAGGTATCGGCATTTTTCTTGAGGAATTTACTACGGTAATGTCAATCATGCAAATGGTAAAAAAGGTTTGTTTGTGCTTGTTTACAAGTGGTTAGAGAATTTGATTGTGCATAACTTGTGCATATGGTAAATCAGGGACATTAAGTTGTACTTGATTTACTACATATGGGTAAAAGATAGACAAGATGATGAACCACATCCCCGATTTTAGTATTGATATACTTACTAGTGGCAAAATCAACCAAACTTATTTTCCGGAAAAATCATTTTGATTAAAACAAACTTAAGTGTTTTGAAATCTAAATGAGAAAATAGTTTGTTGATAAGGGGAGTTCTGATTGTTTTATGCCAAGTGAATGGCGAATTGATGCAATTTGATATCGGTTGTCAGGATTCTGTACAGTTTGTTTTCAATTTTCGTTAATGTGTTTGCATTTTAGGGGGAGTAGAAAATTTCAGAAAATCCAAAAACATTAGAAAATTTGAAAATGTCAAAAACATGATAAAATCCAAAAATGAGTTTGTTGTGAAAAAGAGGAAATGATAGTACATCAGCAGACTATCACAACATGCTAAAGAATTGAAAAGATTAAAAGTGTTAAACAATCTTACTGTGGATATGTCAGTAGGTTTTTGCACATTTAATAAACTGTGACGAGATATAAACCTAAATTTCAAACTTGCTTGTTCTGTAGGTTAACACAAACTTGGATATATAGGTAACCCCTGAAATCTTGTTTGAAAGGTCCCTTATTCTGAGATACTAGGTCTTTATGCTCAGTGATATCTGGGGTATTATCCCGGGACTTCTGCTGTATGGAAGTACTGACCTAGTCCCCGGATAATACTTTCTGCAAATGCTTGAAAAAGCGCCGCCCTCAGCAAATCGATGAAACAATAAAATTGATAGTCATTGCTGTTGTAAAAAAGATCCTCTAAAGGGGACCCACCGAAAGTCGAGCCGTCATCTCTCTGCTGAACGGAAGTTCTGACCTGAGCTCTCACGGTTTCGCATCTAACCCCTTACAGATATCAGCTGTGGTATACTCACCTGTAAGACTGAATATTGGGATCTGGATACGGGAGTATATTCAAGTAGTGGGATACACGGATAAGTTTAAGTGCTTAAAACATTAATATCTTATCTCGGAACAGTTGAACTTTGTGTGAAAATTTAAGTGGACCAATATACTGACAATCTAGGTAAATTGTTTAGAACTTAAAATGAAATGAAGCTTAACGGTGTTGGTGATTTGTCTCATAAGCTGATATGATCCTCTTACACAAACTCACAAAAATAGTGTCTGTAAATATTTCTGTACTGCATTTTATTTCTCTTATGTCAAAATCCAAAAAGATTTTCAGTGTGTTTTAGCATAAATTTTTGAAAAAATTCAAAAAGATTTTCGACAACTGATGTTGGAAAGCTGATTTTCAAAATTCCGGGTGCTAAACATGATAAACAAATGGTTTGGGAGAGTGTGTTGGTTTTGAAATTAAAAATGATATATCTTCAAGTGGTTCTTCAAAGATTAACATTGTAAAATCATTATTTGAATGTAAAATGTCTACAAGTGACTCATTAGATTTTTAAATGTTATCATCAGAAAATTTATATTTGGGTAGAGAATGTGCAGGTTTTGAAGATCAGGTTCCGATACCTGAAGTCTTTATGATTACAACATGACAGACTGCGATCCCAGCATATCGAAAGGGGGAGTCTGAAGACATCCAAGTAAAGATTGTTCATGGAATGTTTATTGGTGATGATGAAAAGAGAAGAGAAAGATTTGAGGATGCTTACACTGTTAAAGACTGAAGTCGTTGAAGACTTGACACTTAAGACTCATCAACATCTGAGGGGGAGTCTGTTGGTGCAGTCATCTGTCGACTACGTCTTAATATCGAGTCTCGGGTTCGTTGCGGTTATAAGACGAGCATGATGTCATCATCTTGGATGATGACATCATACGATGACATCATCAGTACATAAGCTCATGGGATAATACGACAAAACTCATTGAATTGGATAGTGAATTGTGGTATTTGTTGTGATTGGACCCTTGGATGGTCAAATGAGCATCCACCTTTAAAAGATCCAATGAGGTTCATCTTGTGAAAGGTCCAATGGTTCAAGAGCTCACAAGAAGACAAAAGGAATGAAGAGGATCGCTTATATGGTCAAACATGTCAGATCGCTTATTTGGAATTAGATGAATCGCTTTTATGGTCAAACATATGGATCGCTTATTCTGTTTTTGTATGGATCGCTTATGTGGACTGTCATTGGAGCGATCCCAAAGTAGTATATATAGGCTTCATTGTCATTTCATTTGTAACATAGTTCAGATCTGATACCGAGGTATTGCCGGTTTTTCCTTGTAAACGTAAACGTTGTAAAATCAATCTACAAGAGGATTAAAGTGTGATACAAGCTGTGTACACATCCGTTTCCTTGTTTCCACCTCTGAAACGGAGTTGAGCTCTTCCGAACGACTCGTTTAGGTCGAAATTCGATCCTACAGAACAGAAACCAGAAATCGAGGAATGTGTTCCTGAAGTTGAAGTAGTAAGTGAAGTGATGACTGAAGAAAGTTTTGCAGAACTAGAAGAGGCGGCAGCAGCGGTCTACTACTATCAGTCTGAACAGGAGGTTATTAGTAATGCATTTAAATCTATAATGCCAGCTAATGTGTTTGATTCTTTTACAGGTTTCTTTAGTGAACCGACTACGGGTTTTTGCCCACAGTACGAAGTTGAACAAACTCCGGTTCAAGAGATCATTGATGTTTCAAAGGAAATGAATGAATTGACTTTGAAAGAAATAGCAGACAAAGCTCTTATGGTCAAGCTGCAAGAGGTAGAACAAACTAAAACACCTTCTAATAACAATGAGACCAAAGATGCAACTCAAGAGTCAGTGTCAGTTGAAAAGGAGTCAATTATTGAGACTTGTGATACGTATGAGTCAGGAGAGAAGTCCGAGTCCGATGACAAATCAGAAAATGTGAAGTCCGAATCCAGAGAGAAATCTAAGTCAGAGTCCGGAGAGTTTGGTAAATCGAAAAGTAAAAATGATACACAAGAAAATGTTTTCGAAAAAATTGATCAAATTCTTGAAAAGCCATGCGAAAACTGTTTGAAACCATGCATGGATTTTCTTGAAAAAGAAAAACAGTTTCAAGAATTGAAAAAGTTTCACGACAAATTAAAATTTGATTTTAATGATGTTAAAGAAGCTTATGACACTCTGTCACGATCAATTAAAGCGATTCACACTGAGAGTAAAGAAAATGATAAAATTGTTAATTTGCTCAAAGCTACAGTCATGGACAAGCAAATGTCGATTAACATTCATCTGGACAAAATCGCATCTCTAAAGAAGGAACTTGAACTGATGCGCATTGAGACAGAAGGAGTCGACAAAAAGTTGATCAGTTATCTTTCATCTTCATATGTGACTGATCAGATCGTTCCTCAACAAACTGAAGTTAAACCAGCTTACAAAAATGTTCCACCCCCAATGTGGAATCATTATTCTCAAAAATATCCAGACGGGGTGGAGGAGGCGTTAAATCTCAAACTGAGAACAGAAGAGAATGAGTTACCGGAAAACACAGATATTACATTCTCTCCGTCTGACACCGACAACGAGTCACAACTGGTTAAAATAGTTGTAGACCAAGTGTTGGATGAAGAGAGTGGTAACACTGATTTCGAAACGGTTAAAACTCATTTTGAGAATTCCAGTTTAGATTCTGAAGATGACAGAAACTTTCTTGATAAGTTTATCCCAAAGTAAGATAAAGTTTTGGATGACGATTCGATCATTGTGGCTTACACGATGACTGGAACTGACAAACTGTATACTGATTTTGAGTACCCGATTCAGAATGCGAACCTGGAAAATGTTGAAAAAGTTTTCAAACTTGTGGAAATTGATATCTCAGAAGTTAACAACAATTCGTTTCTATCAAAACCGAAAAAATCTTTTGTTAAACAACAACCGACAACCAACCCGGGAAAGAAAAATGAATGGGTGGGTAACAATGGTAGTAACAAGAGACATGGTAATAATTACAAAAAGAAAGGTGTTGGTTTTGAGATGAAAATGGCTAAGAAAGAAGTTAAGCGAAAAGAAAAATTGAGTGAAGTGTTTGTCGCTGGTAATAATACAGAAGTCGAAAAGGATTATATCTTTAGTAAGCAAGCAATTGACGACTTTATTGCGGCCAAAAAGATAATAGACGAGACCAACAGATCCACTTTTGTTGAATATGACAAAAGAATCTGTTATCGATGCAATGAAATTGGTCACATGGCGAAACAATGTGTCAAAAAGATAATAAAACCTGTTTTCCATAAACCAAAACCAAAATTTTCAAAGGATGTTAAGGGAAAATCACCTATGGTATCCCCCGTGCGTATTCTTAAACGCGGTGAATCATTGAAGTCAGAGGACAAACAAAAATCAACTTTTGAAATTGGTGAATCTTCAAAATCACAAAAGACTTCAAAGGTTTATTCTAAAACAAAGACTTCCCAAAGTCAATCATGGGTGGAGAAACCTAAATATTCTTTTGAGGAAAAGAAAATGGAAGAAGTTTTAAAATCTGAACTGAAAATCTTTGCAACAATTGATGAGAAAATTGAGTTTGAGTTAGATAAGCTGATAGAAGATTTCCCACCTATCAAGGAAGGAACTCTAAAATCAAAACCAGAATCTGATGTTCCAAATGTTGTCTTTAACATTCCAAAACTTGACATAGTAGCTCATGATATTGTTTTTGGTAGTGTACCAAATGTTGAAAAATCTTGGGTATCGTTGTTTAAGTAAATGTCTTTTGATGTGTGTAGGGGCTTCCAAGGTCTATCATTTCTAAATAGATAATGGATAGCGGCGCCTCACGGCACATGACCGGGATGTTAGCACTTCTATACGACGTCAAATCAATCAATGGAGGTTATGTCGGGTTTGCTGGAACTCAAGGTGGAAGAATTGTTGGAGAAGGAATACTTACTAACGGGGTCGTATCTTTTGATAAAGTGAATTACATTGCTGAGTTAGAAAAAAATCTGTTGAGCATTTCTCAGATTTGTGATAAGTCATTCACTGTTCATTTTACAAAAGATGAATGTCTGATTCTTAAACCAGGGTTTAAGATACCTGAAGAAATGGTGTTGATGCGCACTCCTCATGAAAACGATCTCTATATTCTAGACATGAGCCTTCCAACAACGATAGATAAAAAGGCACAATGTTTTGTGAGTAAGACGAAGGCGACTGAAAAAGAATCCATCATGTGGCATCGTAAAATGGGACATATTCATGTGAGAAAGATGAACTTTTTAGTTCATAATGATCTAGCTGAAGGTGTTAATTTGAAAAGCTTCCATCTTAATGATGACTGTATTGAATGCAAGAAAGGGAAGCAGACGAAGAAATCGCATCCGAAAAAGCTCTTGAACTCCATCAGATTACCGCTCGAAAGACTCCATATGGATCTTTTCGGACCAGTAAATGTGAAAAGCATAAGTGGAGATCTAAACTGTTTAGTTGTTACTGACGACTTTACAAGATTCTCCTGGGTGTTGTTTCTAGAGAGAAAAGACGAAACATTTGATTCTTTGATGAAGTTATTCAAAAAGATGGAGAATGTTTACAAACTGCCAATCTGACGTATTCGAAGCGACAATGGCACGGAATTCAAGAACAACCATATGCTCGAATTCTGCAATGATAAGGGTATTCTTCATGAATTCAGCGCACCGTATACTCCTCAACAAAATGGTGGCGCAGAACGAAAAAATCATACGTTGATCGAAACAGCTCGTACCATGTAAGCAGATTCGAAATTTCCGGTATATTTTTGGAGTGAAGCGGTTGCCACGACATGTTACACGCTCAATAGGGTTCTTACGGTGAAGAAGTACAAGAAAACTTGTTTTGAATTACTTCATCTTTACAAACCGAGTCTGAAATACTTAGAACCATTTGGATCACCATGCACATTCATTGTTCCAAACGGTAAATTTGGTGCCAAAACTAATGAAGGTTTTTTTATAGGTTACGCTAGTCCGTTGAAGAGAGTTTTTGTTCCGAGTTTTGGGAAGATCATTCAAGTTCAACACGTTGATTGTCAAAGGTTTACTGCTCCGAATCAACTTCCCGGAAACAGGTTGCTGTTTGATTACGAAAATCTCTGGGAGTCATTCCATTTACCGACAGAGCCGAATGAGGAGGAACTCGCATTCTTATACCAACAACAGCAGTCTCTTTCACAAGAACATGTGCCGAGGCCGTTGGTAGTTTCCTCGCCCATCGTGGATTCAAATGATCATGAGGTTGGTCCTAGTGGAACTGCACATGTACACCCAGAAGAAACAGCTCCAATATTTGACCAATCTGACGACTCAGAATCGGAAACTGATCCGATTTATGACGAGGAACCAAATATTGCGACTTCAAATGCTGATGATCACACGTGATCAGAATATAACAAATTTGCAATCGGAAGTGAGCGTGCCGGATACAGTCATGCCAAGAACATTATCATACCATCCGTCAGAGCAAATCATTGGTGACCTTCAAAGTGGCGTCAAAACCCACGAACAAATAAACGAAGGGCTTACATGTTTTTACTCATATGTCGCCCCTTTACAAGTAGACTTCTCATTAAAATGTTTTATCTCGCAGGTAGAGCCGAAAACATATAAAGAAGCATTGACCAAAGAAAGTTGGGTAAATGCAATGCAAGAGGAGTTTCAACAGTTTGAAAAACTTGGAGTGTGGAGGTTGGTTGATCTCCCGGAAGATCAGAAGTTGATCAAGATCAAGTGGGCTTCAAATGTAAAAGAGATGATAGAGGGGTTATAGTAAGGAACAAAGCACGTTTGGTAGTCCAAGGTTTTAGTCAGCAAGAAGGGATCGTCTTTACTGAAGTATATGCGCCCGTTGCTCGACTTGAGGCAATCAGAATCTTCTTAGCGTTTGCGTCATGGAAGGGATTCAAGGTCTACCAACTGGATGTCAAATCTGCATTCCTTTACGGAAAGATTAAAGAAGAAGTGTACGTCGGACAAACACCGGGTTTTACAGATCTTGTACACAAAGACAAGGTGTATCTACTTGACAAGGCGTTATACGGACTACACCAGGCCCCGAGAGCCTGTTGGTGCACTGAATGTCTGTTAACTACGTTTGTATCGAGTCTTAGGTCTAGATAGCTTGTACGAAGTCGAAAAACAGAATTTAGGAGTTTAGATGTTAATTTCTGTTGGTGCACTTGTGTCTGTACTTTGTCTGTATTTTGTCATGATATAAAACGATGTCTTTTGTTAGTCTTGTTTACGTCTTATGTTTGTTAATAGGTATGTTTGATGTAAGTTTGACCAAGTCAACCATCCTCCTGGTTTGACTTGGCCAAACAGTTAGAACATTTTGTAACATGTTTTGTGTCGAAGGATGAGTCATCGAAGGATTGTTTAGATCCTTCGATGAGCTCGAAAGATAAACTTTCGATGGATATATATGGACCTCGAAGGATACATCCTTCGAGGTATATGTGGATCCTTCGGTAGGTGTCTGATCGATAGAGGATGTTTCGATCAGTCTATCCAATCCTTCGACCAGACTAACTGTTATGGGTATATATAGTCATGTAATGTGTTCACTTCATTATGTGAGTGAACTTAGTCTTGTAGAGAGCGTATTTTCAGTTTGGTCAAGGGCTGTAACCGTGTCCACTGAAATACAAGAGAAAACTTTGATATCTTGTGTGTCTACCTTTCTCTTTGTAGCTTGTGTTCTCATATAAACTACCGGTTTGCATTCTAGCTTGGATTCCGCACTTGCTAGTGTGTTAAACATAACAAGGATAAGGTTTAACCTCGACCTCCGGGGGACCTACAAGTGGTATCAGAGCCGTGGCTCTTTTCCTTGTTAAAAACCGAGTTTATACAAGACTTTGGAGTGTTTGGACAAAAACTCACATGGTTTAGCACCCGTTTTTAGTGTTTTTCTCGCATTTCTAGACGTAAAAACGTGTTCTAAACTAACCGGGTGTGTTAAAGGACGGGTTGGGTAACTTAAAAACTTGTTTTTAAGAAGTTTGGTAATTTCCGGCCAAATTCCGGCTTACTCCGGTGACCGGTTTTCTGGATAAGAACCTTCTTTTTTTGGTAATATTTTATTGGTCAAATCTGATTTGGTAGAAAGTATGGTCTGAACATACCTTCTGCCGAAAGTTCTCTACCAACCAATCACCTTTTCACCAACCTGTCACCTTTTGTCAATTGTGTCAGTACAGATCGAAGGATATCCTTCAAAGTCGAAAGATCATCTTTCGATCAAAGGAGGTTCGATAGATAACCATCCTTCGAACATCCTTCGAAGTCTGTGACTTATCCTTCGATCCAAGGAATCTTTTCGAAGGATATATATTTCGATCTACAGTTCTTATTCGAAAGATAAGGATCCTTCGATTGGAGAATCTTTCGAAATCATTGTTCGAAATTCAACAGTGATCTTTCGAACACTGTTGATCCTTCGAACAAGTATTGATCCTTCGATCCTAGTCTGTTTAAGTTTAACAAGTTTGTGTTTTTCAGGTCTTTCGATCAGGATCCTTCGGCTGGTTGTTATCATTCGAGATATTAACATAGTTTGTGAAAATTAAATTTTAAAAAGGGAAAACTTGTTTTTCAGTTTTTAAATCAATTTTCACTTAATATATTAATTTTTATAAAATGGGAACAAACGGTCAGTGGGATCCAACCGCGTGGACTCAAACAACTTTGACTCCACAATCATCAGCTACGCAATCATCAGCCACGCAATCTGCGTCAGATTTCAACAAAACTGCATGGATGCAGGCTATTGCTCCACCTCAAGCTGCAATGATAACTGCAAATCAATGGGCATTGGTCACAAATCAAAGCAGCAGCATTCAAGCAATGATGCAAAACGACAGTGAAACTGGTACAAGCACAAAACCGCCAAAGCTAAATCACATCAATGATTGGGGATGGTGGAAAGAAAGGCTGAGAACTTATGTTCAGGGGCAAGGTCAAGATCTATGGATGTGCTTTTTCACCGCATTTGACAATGATTTGGAAGTTGCAGGATCTAATCCAGAAACTTACAGCACTATGTCTGATGATGATAAGAAGAAATTTGAGTTGGAAAAGAAAGCATTCATGATTCTCACACAAGCTCTTCACAGAGACATTTACCACCAGTTTGTTTACTGCACGACTACTAAAAGCTTGTGGGATATGCTCACGTTACGATGTGAAGGAAATGCTCAATCTAGAAAGATCAAGCAAGAATTACTGAAGAAAGAGTTTGAAGGATTCACGTGTATGGAGAATGAGACTTTGGCAGAGTTATCTACAAGGTTCCATCACTTGTTGAGCGAGATGTTTGCTTTTAGAGTCACTGCCACTCCACAAGAAATGGTGAAGAGATTCGCTGATAGCTTACCAGCAAAGTGGAGCAGTTTTCTTGAAATTCTCAAAGAAAATGGTGTTCTAGACACAATCACCGTTTATGAGTTAATTCAAAAATTGGAGAACAAGGATGTAGAAGAAAAGCTTAAGGCAAAAAGAACACTAACTCCTCAAAATCCAGAGATGTACTATGGGATTGCAGGAGGTATCAGTGGAGAAAAACCAGCCTCTCAACACGCGAAGCTTCAAACAGCTTTCATCTCAAACACCGGACCTTCCACAACAAATCGGTTTGATCCTTCAGCATACACGATGATGTATTCAAGACCAGATTCTTCTTCTCAACAACAGTATGTGCAACCGACAGCTCAGCAATTCACACCACCGCCTTTCTTAGACCCAAGCAGAGCTCAGCAGCAACAACCGCAACAGCAAGGGTTTTATGGAAGCTCTTCAAACTTTCAAGCCATTTCCAATCCGAACACAGTCAGATTAGACACTTCCAACTTTTCCAAAGTCACTGTCGAAATAGCCAAGGAGCATATGGAGATGTTGAACACCTTGGTTAGTGCTTATTGTGGATTAGTCGCAGGTCAGATTGGGAATATCAATCTAACCAATGAAGATTATCAGCAAGTGGATAAAGAAGAGTTTGAAATGATGGATATCAAACGGGCTCTTGCTAGTGCAATTCGAAGAGCAAAGGAGTTTATGGAAAGGACGGGGAGAACCAACTTGGAAAGCAACAACAACACCAAGTATGGTTTTGATAAGAATGTTGTCACTTGCTTCAATTGTGGTGAAAAGGGTCACTTCAAGCGGGAGTGTCAGAAGCCACCTAAGCAAGGAAATCAGAATCCCTTCAGGAATCAAGGACAGCCACAACAACAATCGAACAACAATTCTGTCAGATCAATAGTTCCCGTTGGAGGAAATGCATCTGGATCCACAAACACTAATCCCCACAGAGGATTGGTTGTTCAAGCTGATGAAATCTGCAACTGGAACCTTCAGCTTGGAGAAGGAGGAAATGGTGGAACAACATGTTATGCTAAAGTGTTTGAGAAGGTAGTAGAACCCGTGTCTGCTGGTGAATCTTCAGAAGATGAAGATAGTTCGGGTTATAGTGGGAGCATGGATGGAGAATCACTTGATGCTGGTGATTTATCAAGTGATGCTTTAGATTTGGAAGTTGATGAGCTTTTGGCTAAAGCTGAAGCATTATGCAAGAGGAGATCTATTCTCTGCCAGAAATCTGCTGGAACTTCCGAGAAGCTTGCTCAGTTCTTCTCTGAAGATGGATCTTTTTCTTTTCATACAGCCTTTATGGCTCACGTAGAAGGTCAGACTTCTCAGGTATGTGATACTAATTCTGACTCTATTTCTGTTCCTATTAAATGTGTAAAGTGTTTAAAATATGCAGAAAAGGAAAGTCAGTTTGAAATCACACACAAACACAATCAAGAATTGATTGTAGATCTTTCTAAAGCAACCGAAGCTAACTTGTTTTTAACCAGAAATGAAAAGGAATTTAAAGCAACAATTGCGTCATTAAGACATGATGTTTCAGAATTACAAAAGGCTGTTTTGCGAAAACAACATGCTAACAATAATCTTATTGACACAATTGAAAAGCAAATGGTAGAGTTAGCAACAGCTCGATGTGAATGTGAGACAATTAAGCAGAAATTGTAAAGCTATTCCAATTCCCGCTATGTATTGGATCACATCATTGACGTTCAAAAGAAAAAGGGGGATGCAAAATGTATTGGATTCAAATCATGTCCTCCCCCAATGAATCACAATTACTCCAAATTGCCTGATGACGAGGATATGCCCCGTTTTGAACCTACTGTGCCACTCGGTCTAGATGACTTTGCAGCAGGCCTCGGGTTCACAACTGGTACATCATCCTTGGGTCAATCAGAATCTGAGAATGTGACAGATTCATCGTGTGATAAGGAACAGAGTTCTCCCATTATTGAGGATGCTGATTCTTCAGACGATGAATCTGAAGAAATTGTGAAACAACAGTCTAACTCGGTTACAACAGATATTCCAATCGAGAATCACATCCTGTGTGATCCACCAGTGAAACCGAGTAAGACTGAAATGTCAAAAGCAATGGAGTCCATTGTATCTAGCCTTGAAGGGAATAATTTGTTGTACACTCTCAAAGGAGATAGCAAAATCTACTCTAACAAAGATTTTCCAATTAAAAATGTAAATCAAGATTTAATTGAGCAAATTTTTGAAGGATGCACTGATAAGTTTTTGGGGAACAAAAGTGGCAAAGTTACAGTCACTCAATGTGATCCAATTCCGTGTGAACAAATTAGAAAACAATACGGAAACCAAAAACTACCAATTGAGCGAAAACAACAAGTCAACTCCGGAAAGGGTAAGGTACAGGGAAAGAAGGCTCAGAACAAGAATGTTCAAGCACCTAAAGTTCAGCAGCCTAAGACTGAACAACCAAAGGTTCAACAACCTAAAGTTGAACAGTCTAAGGCTACTCAACCTAAGGCTGCACAACCTAAAATTCAACAATCAAAGGTTGAGCAACCTAAGGTTCAACAACAAAAGGTGCAAAACAAAAGAGCTCCTGTTAAGAAACGAGAACCGAAAATGAACTTTGTTGGATCCACGGGTTCAGACAAACTTGAAACATTTCAGGATAAATCTAACGTTGATTTTGTAAAACAAGTTAGAATTTTAAAACGAAATGATCAGAATAATTACACCCAACACACCAATGGATGTGATTTAGGTCCAAGCACGTCTGGATCACAAAGTTCATCGTCTGGTTCTCCGTCTGGTCATCAACATGTTTCTCCGAAGTTTGTAGAGCGGAGAACATGTTTTGAATGTGGCACAGTTGGGCATATTGTAAGATATTGCCCACACGTGCAAAAGCTGAAGTCAAAAACGAGTGCTCCCCAAGAAATCAATTACCAAAAACGACCAGCTTCCCCGAAACAAGACCCACGTGTCTTGAAAGAAAGGGAAAAGAAGTTAAAGCAAAAGAATCAAAAGGTAATTGAAAAGGGATTAAAATCAGAGGTCAAAGAAGAAAAACCTGTACAAGCAAAACCTGAAACTGTAAAACCAGTAAATGCTAAAACAATAAATTCAAATACTGGTAAAAGACAAACAGCTTGGAAGCAAAAGCAGGTAATTCAATCAGGGGGAGCACCACAGGTTCTTTTTCCTAATCATCAAGTGATTGAAATCACTTTCCTTGATGATCAAGGACGACCCAAGTCCACAAAGGCTTGGGTCCCCCTCTCAAACTGATAAGTTAGTGCATGTGCAGGCGGCTCCAGGAGGAACTATTAATAGTCATTGGATTGTTGATAGTGGGGCTTCCAGGCACATGACGGGCGAATATCGTCTTCTTTTCGATGTGCGAAGTATAAGAGGAGGATATGTTGCGTTTGCTGGAGACAAAGGAGGGTATATCACCGGCGAGGGAATGATCTCAAATGGAGTTGTGAGTTTCGACAAAATCAATTATGTGCAACAGTTGGATCACAATCTCCTGAGTGTTTCTCAGATCTGCGACAAGAAGTTCACCGTGCATTTTGATGATGCCGGTTGTTATGTGCTGAAGCCAGGATTCAAGATTCCCGAAGAATGGATTCTCTTATCAGCACCAAGAGTTAATGATTTGTATGTCCTCGATATGAGCCAAGCAATAACTAAGTCCAAACAAGTTACTTGCTTTATTTCAAAAGCCACTGAAAAGGAGACGATCTCTTGGCACAGACGGATGGGTTATATTCACCTCAGAAAAATGAATCACCTTGTCAAAAACAATCTGGTGAGAGGTGTCAATGTGAAGAATTTTCAACTTCAAGATGTCTGTGTGCCGTGTCAGAAAGGGAAGCAGATCAAGAAATCACATCCATTGAAGAAGGTTAACACTGTAAACATGCCACTCGAACGTATGCATATGGACCTTTTCGGCCCAGTCAAACACAAGAGTGTGCACGGGGAGGTTTTCTGCTTGGTAGTCACTGATGTCTATTCAAGATTTTCATGGGTTGCTTTTATGGTCCACAAGAGCGAGACTCCAGAAATTCTAAAGAATTTGATCACCTTGTTGGAAAATCTTTATAATCTAAAGGTGAGGCGAATTCGAAGCGACAACGGAACCGAGTTCAAAAACAAGGTTATGGATGAATTTTGCACTGCAAAAGGAATCCTTCATGAATACAGCTCTCGGTACACGCCACAACAAAACGGAGTCGCTGAAAGAAAGAACAGAACCTTAATTGAGACTGCAAGAACCATGTTGGTTGAGTCTCAGCTTCCAGTTCGATTCTGGACTGAAGCTGTTGCCTCGGCTTGCTACACGTTAAACAGGGTTCTCACAGTGAAAAGACATGGCAAAACGTGCTTCGAACTCCTACACAAGAAGACTCCTGACTTGGAATATCTAGAACCTTTTGGTGCAACATGTACCATGATTGAGCCTGACGGGAAGTTTGGTGCCAAAGCTATCGAAGGTTACTTCCTTGGGTATGCTACTCCTAATCTGCGAGTATGGAACCTGACTACCAAGAAGATTGAAGAGTGGGGTGAAGTAAAAGTTCAAAGATATTCTAATCCACCGAAGCCTTCTGGAGATCCATGGATGTTCGATTATGATGATCTTTTCGACTCATTCAATCTACCGACATTTGATGATGACAATGCAATTGCTCAAATGTTGTCTGAAAGCGAGAATGCGACTGGCTCTCAGTTAGTTCGCCCAATCATTGTTGACTCACAAGCATCTTCTTCTGTCAACAATCTCGTTTCAAATGAGGTGTTTAATGATGCTGTCGACTACAATTTGTCATCGGAAGATGAGGAGTATGTTGATGCAAATGATGGTGAAGCACCGCGTCCGGTTCAAGGTACTTCAGAAGCAACGGATCCAGTGTCTGCGCCAATTGTCCAAGAAGAAAATGCATCATCTTCTACAACTCAACAGCTTCAGAATGATATCGGGAATTTAAATATCAATAACTTGAGGACCAGTGTTGAAATTCCTCCAGTTTCTGAAACCCGAATTCATAACATTCATCCTCAGCAGAATATTATAGGTGATGTTCTCAGTGGTGTAAGGACAAGGAATCAAATCAGAAATAACGAAAATGCTGGCTTGTATGCTGAGATACGAGAATCGGGACAACAAAATGATTGGTCTTTCGCCTGCTATGTTAGCCAAGAAGAGCCTAGATCTTGGAAGGAGGCATTGAAAGATGATTCCTGGGTGGAAGCCATGCAAGAAGAACTTCAGCAGTTCGAGAAGTTGGGCGTATGGAAATTGGTTGATAGGCCCGACCACTACAAGAAGATCGGAACTCGTTGGGTGTTTAAGTGCAAGAAGGACGACCGTGGGATTGTTGTCCGAAACAAAGCAAGGTTAGTTGTTCTAGGCTTCAGTCAGATAGAAGGAATTGACTACAATGAAGTGTATGCACCTGTTGCACGTCTGGAGGCTATTAGAATCTTTTTAGCCTACGCATCCTTCAAGAAATTCAAGGTGTACCAGATGGATGTTAAAAGTGCATTTCTTCACGGAGTAGTCGAAGAGGAAGTATATGTCGAGCAACCACCGGGGTTTGAAGATCCATTACATCCTGACAGAGTTTTACTACTTAGCAAAGCATTATATGGTCTTCATCAAGCACGTCGAGCCTGGTATGAGACACTGTCTACCTACCTGCTGAACAACGGGTTTAGACGGGGTTTGATCGATTGTACCCTCTTCATCAAAGAAAAAGGTGAAGATCTTCTGTTCGTACAGGTATACGTCGATGACATTATCTTTGGTTCTACCGATGATAAGTTATGCAAGGAATTTGAGAAGGTGATGCAAGATCGATTCGAGATGAGTGCGATGGGTGAAATGACGTTCTTCTTGGGTTTGCAAGTTAATCAGTCCGAATCTGGAATTTTTATCCATCAAACCAAGTACGTCGGAGACATCTTGAGCCGGTTCCAGATGTCCGATTCGAAGCCAATTTCTACTCCTCTTCCGCAGAATCACGGGATTACTCTGGATGAAAAAGGGGAAGCTGTGGACTCTTCACTTTATCGTGCTATGATTGGATCTTTAATGTATCTCACCGCATCAAGACCCGACATTATGTATCCAATGTGCCTTCTCGCCAGATACCAAGCGAATCCGAAGGTCTCTCACTATGTTGCTATCAAAAGGATTTTTCGTTATCTGAAGGGTTGCCCTGACACCGGGTTATGGTACCCTAAGGATGATAACTTCGATCTCAAGGCTTATAGTGATTCTGATTTCGGCGGCTGCAAGAAAGATGGCAAATCAACTACAGCAGGATGTCAGTTCTTAGGCAATCGCCTAGTCACTTGGCAGCGCAAGAAGCAGACACGTGTGGCTACGTCTACATGTGAAGCGGAATACATTGCTGCGTCTAGTTGCTGCTCCCAGGTTCTATGGATCCAACAACAGATGCGGGACTACGGTTTTGAATTCCTACCTACTCCTATTTATGTTGATAATGAAGCTGCTTTACAGATCACTAGAAATCCTGTATAGCACTAAAAAACGAAGCACATCGATATTAAATATCACTTCATACGTGATTGCTTTGAAAAGAGACTTATCGATGTGGTTCACATTCATACCGATCACCAACGTGCCGACCTTTTTACCAAAGCATTTGATAAATCAAGATTCGATTATTTACTTTTGGTAAACGGCATAAAGGTGAAGCAAGAGTAACCGACATCGGGAAATCGTTTTTGTAAATATTTTTCTAAAACCAAAAATCCAAAAATATGTTTTTACTTTATTTTATTTTTGAATTTTAGGGGGAGAAAGTTTCAAGAAAAATACAAAAACATTGAAAAACCGCAAAAATACAAAAATATGTCTTTATTTTATTTACTTTCTGCATTTAAGGGGGAGAAAATTCAGAAAAACACAAAAACAATAGAAAAACAAAAATGAGTTTCTTGGCAATATAAGAGAAAATGATATTACATCAGAGGTCGGTCGAAACATGTTTCTAGAAATCAAAAGAAAAGAAAATGATAAGTAGCTCTACTAATGATGTACCGGTAGACTCACGATCATTTTAAAGTATGCAGGAGATATAAACATAACGAACTGAAAACCGCGTGGGAACCGCTCATTGGCATATGGTCTTGGTACCGAAATTTCGTTTGATAGATTGCCGAGGTTCTGAGATATTCGGGGTTTATGCTGTTTATCATCTGGGTATCATGGTTGTTTCTATAAAAGACAAAGTCTAGTTCTTCCAGGATACCATACATACGTGTACATATCTCATACTGCATTCGACCTCAATAAGTGATAAACAATCACATGTCCAATCAAATAAGTGATAAAATATCACATTTATCCGGGAGTCAAGTTCGTCTCTCTGTTGTACGGAAGTACTGACCTGTTCACGGACTTGCTCCTGTGCCCTCATGCATGTGAAAATCAAGTTCCTCATCAATAAGTGATTTCATCACATAGGGCTTGGTTTTCAAACTCAAATAAGTGACTTGTTCACATTTTATATACGTTAAAAACGGATGATAAATGGTATACTCGCCAGTAAGATGAACTCTCGTGCATACCTTGATACGGGAATGTGTCGTGAGTGGATGAACACCGGTCGGTAAGTATAAATCATACCTTAAATGTATCTCAATGTATTATGATTACACTTGATCGCTGAGTTTAAGTGGATAACAATATCGGTAATTGTGGTAGAATACTTATCCACATCTGTATAAGAATATTAAAAGGAAATGTGTTTTGACAAAAGACCGCAAACTGATATGATTCTCTTCGCCAGAAACTCGCAAAAATATTGTTGTGTTTGTACATATTTATTTACTGCTTAACTTTACTGCTTAACTTTTATTGTCTTTTTAAACAGTTTTGTCGTTTGGTGCATATCAGCACGACATTAGCGGTGATGTCGTTTGATAACATTCAAAGGATATTAAAATTGTTGTCTTTTATTTTATCAAAATTCAAAAAGATTTTCAATTTACTCTTATTTTTGATTAACCAATGTTGGTACTCGATCCGATACCTGGCAAGCCGAGATACTTCATAAAACTGACCTTTGCAGAACTTCATAACGGGCAATTTTTCAAAATGGTCGTTTCTAAAAACTTTTAAAAATTTGAAGGGTTTGAATTACAAATTCCCAAAATCCAAAGTGTTGGTGAAAATCTGATCCTTCGAGGAAGCAATGGCCCTCGAAAGATCAGATGGTCAATGAATGTCAATCTTGATGCTCGAAAGATGAATTGGTCAACGAAGGTTTTGACCAATTGGATCCTTCGAGCTGATCAGACTTTTCGAAAGATGGATCAGATCGAAAGATATCCTTCGAGGATCGTCTTTCGAAGTTGTTGAGGGTCCCCACAAATATCTGGTATCTTTCGATCCAGATCCACAAATATCTGGTATCTTTGGATCCAGATCTGGATCCTTCGACCCAAAGGTTCATCTTTCGAAACACCTTTTCATCTTTCGAAAGGGTAGTGATCCTTCGAGGCGGTTCGAGTTTCGAGGACAGAGTATAAAAGTGGGTCATCTTCTTCATTTCAAAATAACAGTCAAATTTCATCACTCAAAAATCCTCTGATCCTACCAAAACTCTGCCAAAATCAAAACAAAAGTTCACGGTAGGATAATCCTAATACACTTAACAAACACAACATGAACATTTCATCTGATCATGTGGTCTTATCCTTCTTGTTATCATTCTAATGAAAATGATGGGATGAACTGTGTTATATATGTAATGTGAATGTGGTGTAAATATGTTAGTGATAGGTTTTGATGATCATAAGATTTTTATCTTGTCTGATGTTTTATGTTACAGAGGTTTGGGTTGAATCTTAATGGTCTTGTGTGTTCTTGGGGTTAATCGGTACCTGTGTTTGTGTTTAGTATCCGGGTTAGGATTAGTGTCCGTGGTTGGTTTTGATGTTGATGTTATAAGATGGTTTTGATATTTGATGTTTTAAATGGTTTGGAAACACACTTAAAACAACCACCGGAAAACACGCCGATGAACAGTGCCACCTGAAAACACGCCGATCTCGAAAGATGATGTTCTTAATATCGAAAGATGGACTGCAAAATATCCTTCGAACTGAGACTCGAAGGATACTAAGCTTTTCGAAGGATTCATCCTTCGATTGATCAGATCTTTCGATTGACCAAGATATCTTTCAAAATTAATGATCTTTCGAAAGTTGATCCTTCGATAAGGCCTTTCATCTTTCGAGGAAAATAACATCTTTCGAGGAAAATTGTCATCCTTCAAGTCAAATGTCAATCCTTCGATGTCTAAATGGGATCCTTCGAGGAAACAACACTTAGAAATTTTTCAAGAAACTGAAATTATTCTAAGTGTGAAATCTTTGTTGACTGTTTGACTGTTTTCTCATTACGTGTCGTTGTTTTCATGAACAGAAATGGCACCGAAAGAGAAGAAGGAACGGGCAAAACCAACTAAAAAGGAAAAGTCTGAGGTTGAATGAATGTCCGAGCCAAGACACAACATGGCCGCGTATCTGCAACCGGTAGACAAAGTTAGTCCGGAATACAAAGGGATAATGGAGTATCTTCATCGGACACGAATCAACTATGCCATTACTACACAACACACCGCTTATCAGTCCCAGATCAAGGAATTTTGGAATTCTGCTGTGGTGGAAACAGTGGATAACCAAGAAGTGATTAGAGGATTCGTTACTGAGAAACCCGTGGTGATCACCGAGAACACCATCAGAGCGCGTTTGCAATTGGGAGATCAACCAGAAGATTCGACTTCTATTGATTTACAGTGTCAGCGTGGTTTATTGATGAGGCTACGTTACTCCTAGAATGTGCTAGCAAATCAGATAAACAAAGGGTTCATGCCGTTACGATACAAGTTTTTATTGCATATTCTTATTCACTGTCTGAGCAACAAACGCTCTGGATACGATCTGTCGCTTATTGAATTGACGGGATTGTTTACGGCTTTAATTCTGAACAAGCCGTTCAACATATCACGTTACATTTTTGACAATATGAAAGAGAATGCCCGCAGGCCACTTCCGTCAGCAAATCAACGGACGTCAACCAAGTTTTGGTTATATCCAAGATTCTTGCAAATGATGATAGATGATCAGATTCCGAATCTTCCCAAGGTTGAGGCAGACGTTCTACCAGTTAATCCGATGAACGAGCGTACATTGCTGATCTTCAAGTCTATGTCTAAGTATAAGGAATCCGATCCAGTCAGAAAGCTTATTGGCCACCTCGATGATCCGGCCTACGAGGCACCACAAAACAACAAGTGGCGTCGAGATGGAAGTGATTCTGATGACGAAGAGCCCAGGTTAATCGAGTTAGCTAACACACAACTCGGGGCTAAGCACGGAATTAAAGCATCGAGCAAGAAGTCTGCTGGCAGTTCCAGTGCTGCAACACATGCTGAAATTGATGTGAGTGTTCGTCGATTCTGATGTTCGTGGTAGTGCAGGTGGAGATGGTGGTACTGCAAGTCGGTCAGGCGATGATGCGACCGACAAAGGTAAAGGTAAGGCGGACGAGCCGAAGAAGTTGGTGGATGAAAGCAGTTCGTCTTCTGATGATGAAGGAGGTTCTGGTAATGATGATTCGTCTTCTGAAGATGATAATCCTCCTCCACCAGGGATGCAAAAGGTTTATGATCAGCGCGGGAATTTTCATGGCTTTGAACGTATAGAGAAACAGGTTAGAACCGCAGAATCTGACAAAGAAGATGATTATATTCCTGTTGCCCCTGGTTTGGTTAGAAAGAAGAGGAAAGCAGGAAAACAGGGTACTCGTACTTCGAAGAAATCAAAGGACGGATCAGGGTCAATGGGTGAAACTGCTGGTGATGTCACTATACCTGATTCGATCCAGCATTCAACGCCTCCAGAGCATCAGCTACCTCCTATCAGTGATCAATTAACTACATCAGAGATGCTGGCGCTGGTCTCTTCTCCGCAGACGTCTTCTGGGACACGCACGGCGACTGTTGATCAACAGCCGCCTGCAACTCCTGTCTCAGGTACACACACACATCCTCCTCTTGTTATTACTGGTCCAACAGGTACTTCCGGTCCATCTGTTCAGTCTGGCTCCTCAGGACCTGAGCCTTCACGGCCGACTCTAGCAGAAACATTGTCTGTTTTGTCTGAAGCTGGGAAAATTCAATTCCTGATCGAACAAGTCAGTGAATTGGGTAACTTAGTCGGTCGTCATACTAGAAAGATTGAAGAGTATCGTGAACAGCGAACATGGGATGTGGAGGCACACAACAAGCTAGTCTCAATTGTTAGTGCTCAGAATCTTAAGATAAAAGAACAGGCTCTAGAGATTGAAAGGCTGAAAGAAGCAAACAGGGCTCGGGATAGGGAAGTTGAGATAATGAAAGGGCATAGCACTGTGTTAGAGCATGAGGCAAAAGTGTTAAAGCAAAAGCATGAAGAGCTGTCGGATCGCTATAAAAATCGTGATGATCGATTAATAGAAGCCTTCAAGCCTGTTCAAGCAAACTTCAAGAAATTTGATCACAAAGTAGCTACGCTTTGGAATGAAAGGTGCAAAGCATTAGGCATCGTTCCCTCAAAGCGTGGCGATGACAAAGACGATGATGCAGCAAATCCTGATCAACCAACTGCCTCAGGTTCCGGTGCAACTGCATCCGGTGCTGCAGGTGGGTCTGGTACGTCTCAAGATGCTCCTACTGCTCCTCCAACAGCTACTACTGGTCCGTCTGAGCAGACAGAAATGTTGGAAGCTTCGGCAGGGTTTGAACATATTAGTGTTGAACTGGAAGCGTTTACCGATCTCCCTGAATCCTCAATTGCTCAACAGTATCATCCAGTCACGGGTGAATTATTAGAAGAGGGAGAACACGTTACAGAGATGTCTGATGAACGTATATTAGCTCTGAAGGAATTGGATGAAGTTGATTTGAAGTCGATCGATGCTACTCCGTTAGTTCCGGACGAAACCGATTTCTCTACGATTGAAGAAATCTTCATCGGTTCGGATCCGGAACGTCCTGTTTATGTTGGTCAAGATAATGCGGAGTTTAATGCACTTGATGATGAGTTTGTGGCGGCGAAGACAGCAGAATTTGCTAATCTGGCTTCAGATTCTCCTACAGCTCAAGAAAGCCGTGAGAAGACCGTGAACGAATGGCGAGCGGATTTCCTAGCTAGGAATCCTCCTCCGCTCCCTCCGTTGGATCAGGCCAACTACATGAATCTGGAAAAGAATCCGGCTCGGGGTCGTATTATCAGCTGGATGTTCATCAAGGAGCTTCACTGCATGGTTGTGAAGCGAGAATGCGGCCTTCAGTACTTCAGGACTCTTCTCAGCATTCTTTCACTTCCTTATTATGATGTTGCGGTTTTGGCTCAGCTGAGGGTTATTAATCGAGTCGAAGACAAAATGGTGGATCTGTTCGCCAAGAAGATCAGGTTGGAATGAAGAATTGGTTGGAAGGATCCGCTATATAAGCCACAATTCCCTCGATACGAGCAGATCAGGTTTACGCTTGATCCAGATACAAATACTGCTCGTTATCGATTGGTTTATGAACCTCCGAAGTTGATGAAGAAAATACCGTTGTTGAAGATGAGGACAGATTTTCTGGGTAACTTTCATTGCTAGGTTTATGATGCAGATACCGGAGAAGCCGTGATCTTATTCCAAGACAGTCAGGAGAACTTTCGAATGATAGATCCGATGTGGATTACTAACATGTCCAGGTCAGATATTATTATTCTTAAGGATCACGAGATCAACTATTTGGTTAGGGATCGTGCACAAGCAATGAAGTTTCAGAAGATGGCTTTGTATTTCTTCAACCTACTTGTGAATGCGGGAAGTGAATGGTCAACGCATCACTTAACGGTTGAAAGGACGTCAGAGACTTGAAGACACGAAGATCGAGACAAAGCTACAGCCAAGGGGGAGTTTGTTGGTGCACTTGTGTCTGTACTTTGTCTGTATTTTGTCATGATATAAAACGATGTCTTTTGTTAGTCTTGTTTACGTCTTATGTTTGTTAATAGGTATGTTTGATGTAAGTTTGACCAAGTCAACCATCCTCCTGGTTTGACTTGGCCAAACAGTTAGAACATTTTGTAACATGTTTTGTGTCGAAGGATGAGTCATCGAAGGATTGTTAAGATCCTTCGATGAGCTCGAAAGATAAACTTTCGATGGATATATATGGACCTCGAAGGATACATCCTTCGAGGTATATGTGGATCCTTCGGTAGGTGTCTGATCGATAGATGATGTTTCGATCAGTCTATCCAATCCTTCGACCAGACTAACTGTTATGGGTATATATAGTCATGTAATGTGTTCACTTCATTATGTGAGTGAACTTAGTCTTGTAGAGAGCGTATTTTCAGTTTGGTCAAGGGCTGTAACCGTGTCCACTGAAATACAAGAGAAAACTTTGATATCTTGTGTGTCTACCTTTCTCTTTGTAGCTTGTGTTCTCATATAAACTACCGGTTTGCATTCTAGCTTGGATTCCGCACTTGCTAGTGTGTTAAACATAACAAGGATAAGGTTTAACCTCGACCTCCGGGGGACCTACAATTTCACCCCAAATGACATCTGTGTCATTTGGAGAGAAATCAGTTAGTTATGCTATTTCGCTCCTGAGTGCTAGTTTGTGATTTCG
The DNA here is from genome assembly GCF_002127325.2 of Helianthus annuus. Taxonomy (NCBI): domain Eukaryota; kingdom Viridiplantae; phylum Streptophyta; class Magnoliopsida; order Asterales; family Asteraceae; genus Helianthus; species Helianthus annuus. The sequence goes on along the minus strand of NC_035446.2, from coordinate 67,003,911 downwards.
CCCGAAATGTGATCATGGGGTTTCGCTCCTGACCGTTTGGAGCGAAATCAGCTCAAGTATAAATACCTTGATGTGTGATCTCATTCAGTTGTCTTTGGAACGAAATCTAAGCTGAGGTGCTGCCGGATTTTTGTAAGAATACATTGTAAAAGCTTGGATTTCAGTAATATAAAGAGGAATTAAAGAGGAAAAGCTGTTGTTACTTTGTTTACACTGATTCCGCCTTTGTACACAAAGATAAGCTGCCTTAACTGACTAATTAGGGTCCTAGAACGGTCCAACAAGTGGTATCAGAGCTCAGGACGAGGAGTTCATACTACTACAGCTTGATTTTACCAGATTCTCTTACTTCTACTCACTTCTTCTGATACTTTTCTGTTTTGAACTGGTTCCTACGGTTGAAATGGCCTGAATTTCAAGTATAACGTGTAAACCATAGAATTAACAAACCCTAGAAAGAATCAGGTTAAAATACGGATTAAAAATGGTAAAAACTACCTAATAACCTAATTTCGCTCGTAAAGAACATCAGAGGTTTCACTCATAAGAATCTGATTTCGCTCGAAAACATCTTGGCCATTAGGAGCGAAATACTTGATTTCGCTCATAAGGACATAAAATTCTAATTTTGCTCGAAAGATTATTCTCTGATTTCGCTCCAAATAAGAGATTTTCTGATTTCGCTTGTGTGGAACATTGCTGATTTCGCTCGAAATCAGTCAAAAACTGATTTCGCTCGAACCATATTTGTTGATTTCGCTCGTACATTCAAGATGGATGACATTTTCTTGAACCATAAGTGTTTGCTAATCTGTCAGGTACATTCAAGATGGATGACATTTTCTTGAACCCGTTTAGCGACATGTATGCATTTGCTGGAAATTCGGGAGATGATACATCTACAAGCAACAACAATGAGAACCCGCCAAATGCCAAGAAGAAATTATCGGATGCTTTGGAGGTTGAAAGTGCTTTCGGAACTTACAACAAACCACCAAAGTTGATGGCTATCGAGGAGTATAGTCGGTGGGCAAAGAAATTCGAAGATTGGTTGATGGCTTTTGCGTTTCCTAGCTGGAAGAGTCTCAAAAATGGATACGATGCTGGAGGCAAAAAGGGAGAAACTTTATCGACATCTGATGAGATAGAATCGTTTGTCGCTGAGCAGAAATGTATTGCGTTGCTGTTTCAATCTGTTCGTGAAGATATTATCTCGTTGATCGAATACTCTAGTGCAAAAGATCTCTGGATAAAGTTAGAAAAGAAATGCTTAGGAAATATAGAAATAGTGAAAAACAAAAAGAAACTTCTTAGAAAAGAGTTTGATCTGTTTGGATGTTTAAAAAATGAATCAGTTTCAAAAATGATCGAGAGGTTTGGGCAACTGAAGCTGGAACTAGCTAGACATGGAATTAATTATCCTGAAGATGAGCTAGTTGACAAATTATTCGATTCATTGCCAGACGAGATGGATTGGCGATATTATGCGCTGATGCTGAAAAATACTATCAAGGCACCAGAAGTGTTGACTATAGATTTGTTGATTGAGAAACTTGAGAGTCACGAGTTGGAATTGAAGAAGACATTCAAAGTCAATCACTCATCTTATCAGCAAAATTTGGATTTGTATTATCCAAAGAGCATGATGCCAAAAACAACATCTCCCAAAACTGCGTTTTCTGCTGAGAATGTCTCCACAACGAACAAAGAAAGTCAAAGCAGTGAATATCACAGTGGATCTTCATCAAATTCAAACCAGTCTGATGCAAAGAATTTATTTCATTATCGCTGTAGACATGAAGAATGCTCAGAATTTCAGCGAGGAGTCGGCCAAGCAACAGATGGTTTTCCTAGCATCGGTATTGGAATCTTATGAAAGTCTTGTGGCTGGGAAGATTGGCAACACCAACCTAACAAAAGAGGACTATGATCAAATAGATCCTGAAGAAATGGAACTGATTGACATAAGATAGTGCATGGCCAGTGTTGTTCGTCGAGCACAACGTTTCATGGAAATAAACGACAGGAAGTCAATTGGTGGACCATCTACCAAGTTGGGGTTTGACAAGTCAAAGGTGACATGCTTCAAATGTAAGCAGAAAGGTCACTTCAAACGTGAATGCAGAAACGGATATGCGGATGAGTCTGAAAACCCGTTCAGGGAAGATTAATACAAGAAGGCGATATATCATCAAAACAAATCGGAGCCGCCAAGAATGAAGCAGATTGAAGAGAACAAAGAGAAATCTAGAGCTCTTGCGGTGATTTATGATGATGAGGGTTATGACTGGAGTGAACTATTACCGGAGGAAGATGCGGTTGGATATGCTTTCATGGCAAAGAATGAACCTGTTCCGTGGAAAGACAACAGAACTGAAGAACAGAGGTATAATTACAGAAGGTTGTTGGCCACAAACAGAATGATCAGAATATCTGGTATCTTTTCGGAAGCAAAGAGAGCAAATAGATGGGATCCAGATAGGGAGTGTTATCTTGATCCATATGGAAACATTGCTATTGACCATAACACTCTTGATTTAGAGGCCATAATCAAAGAGTTAAAAGATGATGATGATTATTGGCAGAATAAATGGTGGGGAACTGGAGATGAGAAAGAGAAAGAAGAGAAAGAGAAGAAGGAGAAAGAAGAGAAAGAGAAGTCAAAGAAAGTTGATACTGGAATCATTGACACTACTCAGGAGTTGACTGCTGAAAATCTTGGAAAAATGGCTGACAAGGTGCTGGCAGCTAAGGCGATTGAGGTATATTCTAAATCCGTCTCTGAGTCTAAAAGCCAGGTCAGTTCAAACACGTCAACGACTGAATCAGGTAAGAAAGTCAATGGAGATGTTGATTGCAAAAATTGCATCAAAGAATACAAATTTTGTAATACGGTCACGTATCTCAATGGTAAGAAGGTTGATGATCTGACAGCGAAAGTCAGAAACGTTGAGGATCAAATTCTTGATCGTGACAAGATGGTTAAAGCTTCAACTGAACGGATAAAAGAATTAACTAACAAAATTGAAAATGATAAAACTGATCATGAGAGGATTAGGCAAGAAAATGAAAAGTTAGTTCTTGAAAACCGTCAAATTACTGAACAATTTGAGAAGCTTAAAAGCACAATGAAAGATAATGATGATCGAAATGGTAAAACTTATAAAGAAAATACTCAACTAAAAACTATGCTAAGATTAAAAGAAGAATCAATCAAAGTTCAAGAGGCTGAAATTGAAAATGAGCGGATCCAGTTGAAGCTTAACAGTTACAACTCCGCAAGCTTTGTTTTGCAACACATTGTTCCCAAACCCATCGGGAAAAACAAAGCAGGCGAAGATGTGTACTCAGATGGAACTGGGGTGGGTTTTCATCAAGTTCCACCACCAATTCTTGAAAATTATACGAAAAAGCAATCTGGGTTGGTTGAAATCGAGGAAGAAAATGAAGTTAAACTTCCGGAGAACATTTATGTTACTTTTTCTTCATCATCTGATGATAGTGTTCAGACAGAGATTGTTAAGAGCACAGCTGAAAGTGTTTTGATGTCTGATTCAACTGAAGATGATGGATGTTTCTTGGAAAAATACATTCCGAAACAAAAGTCCAAAAACAACTTAAATGATGAACCTACTCTTGTCATGTACAAGATGTCGGGATCTGATAAGTTGTATTCGGATTCAGAGTTTCCAATTGAGAATGTGAATGTGAAAAAGTTAACAAATGTTTTCAAGTTGGTTGAAGTTGAATTGTCAGAAATGAAAAGTTTGAATCAAATAAGAAGACAAATGAATTTTGAAAAAGATAAATCATACTACAAGAAACCTGTTGTTCCATCGCATTTTTATAATAACAAGAATCGAAACAATTGGTCGGGTGGTTATCAGGGTGGTAAGAATTATCAGAGAAGAAATGTTCAAAACAAGAAGTTTGTTGAAAAGAAAAAGTTTGTGAACAGTTCAAGTTCACTTGCTGATGAAGAGAAAGAATTTTTTTCAAAATCGAATGAAGAATTCTTTGAGAAGAGAGCTTCACAGTCTCAGTCTGAAGGCACAAGTCGGGTAGTTGATACTCGAACTTGCTTCAGATGTAATCAAGTTAGTCACATTGCACGAAAGTGTACCAATGCGAAGCCTAAGACTGAAACTATGAAGATTCAACACCAAAAAAGTGGAAGTGAAGGGTAAAGCACAAGTGGTTGTTGAGAAAAAGAGTATGAAAAATGACAACACCAAAATGAAAAATGAACCCGTAAATGTCACACCGCTGCCGCGTATAATATGCAACCGCGGCGGAAACGCCAGGGAGTGTTTGGACAGAATTAATTATTTCATAACCATCGAAATCAAAGTTACATTTTATTTATTAAACAAGCGTAATACATTGTCTTAAACAGGAAAACAAAGAGTTCGTGACATAATTAAACTAGTCTATCTTCATTTTTAGTCTCTAAGGCACAGGGCCGCCCTAGTGTCATGATCATCATCCTATGGAACATCTCCTGAAAACACATGTGAAAGTAGGTACGTCAGCATAAAAATGCCTGTGAGATACATAGGTTTTGTGAAAATGGGATTCATGACTTGTGTTTAAAGAAAACGTTTAATAACAGTCAGTCATGAACCTTGTAAATTGTTTTGTTTTGTAAATCGTTTGAAAAACGATAAGTTCAGATGATACGTATAAATAAAGTGTAAGGTTAAATGTATAACCTAGTAAAATGAATTTGTATAAGATAAGTTGTTTGTAAAAAAATAATGTCTTGTCAAGAATATGTTATTTGTGTAAAACGTAATATGTCTAAACAGAAATGCTTTAGATAACGCCACGGTATGTAATATCATACAAACACTTATATATAGGAAGTACCAGCGGCGTGTCCACCATGTTTGTATCATATTACATATGCCACGTTACTCAAACCATTTACCCAAACCAACCACCATGTAAATTGTTCATGTATAAATCAGTTGTCAAGTGTTATTGTGTAAACCATATCATAATGTATATGTTCAATGTAAACCACCAAATGTGTATATCAATGTCAACATGTTTATGTTTAATGTAAATCATGTAATGTGTACCCAAATTATATCTTGTATGGTAAGTGAGATGTATCAACTAAACCATATGTAAAATGCTCAAAACAAGGTATTGAAGTAAAACATGGTTTAAATCAACGTTATGTTTTGTGGAAAAATGCATGCTATACTGATACAAACATTTATGCGGTATTGTGAAATATGCATACATCCAAGCCTTGAGACTGTGGCGATATACCCTTAAACAAATTAAAGGTTTATCTAAGTTATGTATATCGAATTCGGTCATTCCTTCCAATCCAAACAAACCCAGGATTTCAGGAACGGGAGTTGTCAATTCCTATGGTACCACTACCTACTAACGAATGGCGTAGCTAATGCTAATGAATGTATTGTTCCATGTTAAACAAACCAAATGTCATACCAAAATGAAGGCATGTGATGTAAACAATTGTACTAAGTATGCACACAATGGGCATACATAGCATGAAATGTAATGTAAAGCAATGTACTAAGTACGCACAAAATGGGCATACATAGCATGAAATGTAATGTAAAGCAATGTACTAAGTACGAACACAATGGGCATACATAGCATGAAATGTAATGTAAAGCAATGTACTAAGTACGCACACAATGGGCATACATAGCATGAAATGTAATGTAAAGCAATGTACTAAGTACACACATAATGGGCATACATAGCATGAAATGTAATGAAATCATGTACTATAATGTACTAACGAACATAGCAGGTATATGATGTGAAAACATGGAAAGCATGAAAGTAACAAGTAGGCACATGTGTTTCACCCCAAAACAGTTTAGAAAACAGTAAAAGATGGGGTTCAATGTACTCACCTGAGATTGCTTTGAAGTCCTTGTAAAACAGCGAAATAATGCTAGAGGTCACAGAATATCAAACGGCACCTAATAGGTAGCTATATTAATATACCGGACCAAAATCGGAAGGATCGGACAGTATGCGGGTTCCTAAACCAAACGAGTATGGAGACTCGTGTAATATGGTTTAACAAAGCCTACATACTAAAATGAAACCTAGCCTAAGTGCTTACGGCCCATTACGACCCGTTTAGGTAGCTTATGCTACCTTAACGCGTCGTTCGCGTAGAACGCGTTTGGAACGCCTAACATCGTGACCACAAGGTATAACATCTGAAGGTTACAGCTATGGTCACCTAATGTGTTTGGTCGGATCCTAATGATCGACCAAATGGGTTGGGTTCGAAAGTATAAGCGATGGTTTAGATCGCTTACCTTACGACCCTATATAAGCACTATACTAAAAGTGACGAGCTAAGCATGTTAGAACATGCTTAACTAAGTTTAGAAAACAGGTTTGGCATCAAAACAAACGGCTTTGATGCTCACGAGTTGTTTGGTTACAAAATACGCAAGAATGCGCATTTTGGCCGAAACTACGACTCGTCACTGAGCCTTGATAACGTGGTAATCAGTAGGTATAGTCATTACGGACTATAACCATCATGATCACGCTCACGTTATGAAGTTCCAATGAACTTCGTGTTGACCATAGGCTGGTCAACGCAGAAAGTCAAACAAATTTTGACATTAGCACTAGAAAGCGATTAAAAGAACGAAAGAACACTTACGAAGGGTCCCCGAAAGCTAAACTTGATCCAGGAGCTCAGGTATGAAGCAATGGCATCAACTTAGAGCTCTTTGATCAGTTTTGTGGGTTTTAACACAAATGGGGGGGGGGTATTATAGGAAAAGTAAAACTGTTAGGATCGTTTCTTGAATATCATGCCACGATCTTATGCGTACACTTGTCAAGATGTTGTGGTGGCTCAAAATGACCCTTAACTCCTGAGATTGTGAAAGGGCATTGCCCTTTGGAATGTTTGAAAGGCCAAGTTTTGCAAGAAACACAAGTTTCTGCATCTGTAGGTCTGACGCGGCCCGCGTCAAGGTGCAGGTCAAACTAATGCGGGCCGCCTGGCCCTGTCTGATCTGCACAACTTGCAGAATTTACAGTTTAGGTCCCTGTTGCGTATTTAAGCCATTTTCAGCACTTCTAAGGCCCGTAAAGCCAACTTTAAGGCCCTAAAATGATGCCTAAACATTATGGACATGAAACATGCTCAAAAATATGCTGGATGTCGGTTTGTTTGGCCGTACGATCGCGATGTTTGGTTAATTACGACGGAATGCGCATAAGCGCGAAAATGATCCAAATTGCGCGATGAATGGATTTTTTCTCATGCCAAACACTAAGGCATAATATTATAATGCTTACATAAATTTTTGGATGTCCGGATGTATTCAGAATGTAAGTTATGCGTGAAAGTGCAAACTTGTGCACTTTTTGACACTTTTAGCCCCTGAATGATCCAAAAGTTTGTTTTAGCATACCAAACCCCTCAAAGCCTATTTCTAAGCTATGTAAAGGATATTTATGGTACGTTTAACTTATGGACATGTTCCGGAATGTTCGTTACAGTTCGAATTGGCATACTTTCGCAGTTTGTCAAATTTAGTCCCTGTAAGCGAATTAACTTGTTTTTGCCGTACCAAGGCCTTCAAAACTTATTTCTAAGTTATGTAAAGGTTATTTAAAGTATGTTGAGTATATGTTGATGTTCTGGAGTATTTGTCGCATTAAACTGAGTACGTTTACGCACCAGTTTGCGTATAATTCTCCAGAATGCGATGTAGAGTTTGAAATTGAACAAAAGTCAAAACATGAAAAATGTAAAACACAACCAAACACACATTGGGATAAAATAACATTGTTTTATTGATAACTGAACTGTTCACAATGATTACAAGCACAAATGTTACAGTCTCCCCTACTTGTGGAAATTTCATCCCGAAATTTATTTAGAGGAAACTCGTGGAAAAAGATGCGGATATTTCGCCTTCATTTGATCTTCACGTTCCCAAGTAAACTCGGGTCCACGTTTAGATTCCCAGCGAACCTTGACCAAAGGAATGCGCTTGCTTTTAAGCCACTTGACTTCACGTTCCATGATTTCCACTGGTTTCTCAACAAATTTCAGTGTTTTATCAACACGAATTTCGTCAAGCGGTATGTGGAGGTTCTCATCAGCTAAACACCTCTTGAGATTGGACACGTGAAAGTTTGGATGAACATTTCCATGTTCAGGAGGTAATTCAAGTCTGTAGGCTACCTTACCGATTCTTTTGACGATCTTGAATGGTCCAACGTATCTAGGTGCAAGTTTTCCTTTCTTTCCAAATCTGATCACACCTTTCCAAGGTGAGACCTTAAGTAATACACGATCACCGACTTGAAAATCCAAGGGCTTGCGTTTTAGGTCCGCGTAACTCTTTTGACGGCTTCTAGTTGTCTGGAGGTTATCACGAACTTCCTTAACCTTATCTGTTGTCTCTAAAATGAGGGCAGGTCCAGTAAGCTGAGCCTCGCCGATCTCATTCCAGCAGACTAGTGAACGATATTTTCGACCATAGAGAGCCTCGAAAGGAGCCATGTTGATGCTGGAGTGATAACTGTTGTTGTAGGAGAATTCAGTCAACGGAAGATGTGAATCCCAACTACCACCAAAATCGATCACACAAGCTCTAAGCATATCCTCCAGTGTCTGGATTGTTCTTTCAGATTGGCCATCCGTTTGTGGATGATAAGCTGTGCTTAGATTAAGTTGGGACCCCATAGCAGATTGCATGGTTCTCCAAAAATGAGAAGTGAAACGTGCATCTTTGTCAGAAATGATGTTCAAAGGAACACCATGTCGAGCTACAATTTCATCCACGTAGATTTGAGCAAGTTTGTCAACAGAAAAATCCTCACGGATTGGCAAGAAATGCGCTGATTTAGTAAGACGATCAACAACTACCCAGATGGCATCGTGACCTTTCTTTGTGCGCGGGAGTTTAGTAATGAGATCCATAGTAATGTTTTCCCATTTCCAAACTGGGATCTCTGGTTGTTCCAATAAACCAGAAGGACGCTGATGTTCAGCCTTAACCTTTAGACAAGTAAAGCATTTTGATACATATAAGGCAATGTCTTTCTTCATACCAGGCCACCAATACTGAATACGAAGATCCTTATACATGTTATCTGAGCCAGGATGAATAGAATAACGAGACTTATGGGCTTCATCTATAAGCAGGGTACGAAGATTATCTTGGCTTGGGACCCACAAGCGGTCCATGAAGTAATATGATCCATTGTCCTTCAATTCTAGAGCAGGAGTTATGTGATAAGGAAATTCCTTATCCATCGAACCTTGTGAAACACAAGATTGTTGAGCCTGAGAGATGCGAGCTTGGATATCGGATTGAGCTTGAATAACAGATTGGACACGAACACAATGAAGCTTAGTACGTTCCTTGCGACTCAATGCATCAGCTACGACATTCGCCTTACCAGGATGGTAGCGAATTTCGCAGTCATAGTCGTTTAGAAGCTCCACCCAGCGTCGTTGCCTCATGTTGAGTTCTTTCTGATTGAAGATATGTTGAAGACTTTTGTGGTGTGTGAAAACCACGCATTTTGTAACGTACAAATAGTGTCTCCAAATCTTAAGAGCGAAGACAGCTGCCCCGAACTCAAGATCATGAGTGGTGTAGTTGTTCTCATGTATCTTCAACTGCCTTGATGCGTATGCTATGACTTTGTTTCTTTGCATCAGGACGCAACCAAGACCTAATTTAGATGCGTCGCAATAAACGACGAAATCATCATTGCCCTCAGGCAATGTTAGTACAGGCGCGTCACAAAGCTTTTGTTTCAAAGTCAGAAACGCTTCCTCTTGTTTGACTCTCCAATCAAATGGCTTATTCTTCTGAGTTAGAGCAGTTAGAAGAACTGCAATCTTTGAGAAGTTCTCAATGAAGCGGCGGTAATAACCCGCTAGACCAAGAAAAGAACGAACTTCAGTAGGAGTAGTAGGTGTATTCCAATCCTTAATCGCACTGATCTTGGAGGGATCTACATGAATACCTTGTTCGTTGACAATATGTCCTAAGAATAGAACTTCTTAAAGCCAGAATTCGCACTTGGAGAATTTGGCGAAAAGTTGTTCTTTCTTTAGGAGTTCCAAAGTAAGACGAAGATGTTGCTCATGATCGGCTCGCGTCTTAGAATATATCAAAATGTCATCAATGAACTTATCCAAATAAGGCTTGCAGACCCTATTCAACAAGTCCATGAAAACAGCAGGAGCATTTGTCAAACCGAATGGCATGACTGTGAACTCATAATGCCCATAGCGAGTGCGGAACGGTGTCTTGGGAATATCTTCTTCATGCACACGGAGTTGATGATATCCAGATCGCAGATCAATCTTTGAAAAATAAGAAGCGCCTTGCAGTTGATCAAAGAGATCATCAATGCGAGGTAGGGGATATCGATTCTTGATGGTAAGCTTGTTAAGCTCACGATAATCGATACACATCCTAAAAGATCCATCCTTCTTCTTGACAAAGAGAACGGGAGCACCCCAAGGTGAAAAGCTAGGACGGATAAAACCTTTGTCAGAGAGCTCCTGAAGCTGCTTAGATAATTCTTGCATCTCAGACGGCGCAAGACGGTATGGAGCTCTGGCAATGGGATTTGCACCAGGTACGAGATCAATACGGAACTCGACTTGGCGTGCTGGAGGTAGACCAGGTAACTCTTCAGGAAAAACTTCAGAATAATCCCGAACGACATGAATATCTGAAATAGACTTACCCTTGCCTTTATCTGCTGTAACATGTGCTAAGAAAACCACATAGTTCTTCCGTAGATACTTCCGTGCTTTAAAACAAGACATGAGTCTGAGACCACCGGCAGGCTTCTCACCACGAACCTGTAGGATCTCGCCTGTCGACAACGGCACACGAACAATATTCTCAGAACAAACTATCTCTGCGCGATGCTTAGATAACCAATCCATACCCACTATAACGTCGAAGCTTCCAAGTTGCATTGGCGTGAGGTCAATAGGAAAAATATGGTCGTTAAGGTTCAACTGGCAGTTGCGTAGAACAGAATTAAGAACAATGGGTTCACCGCTTGCCACTTCTACTGTCAAAGGTTTTCCTAGTTTCGTTCTAGACACCCGAAGCATTGGCTCAAAAGACAATGACACAAAACTCTTGTCGGCACCCGAATCAAAAAGAACAGATGCAGGCTGATTATTAATAAAGAACGTACCATTCACCACTTCATTGTCTGCTTGTGCCTCTTGAGCATTCATGTTGAAGACTCGCCCTCGAGCCTGAGCCTGATTCTGGTTTGCATTCTGATTCTGGTTGGCTAGCCTTGGGCACCGATTTCTGTAATGGGTCAGATCCCCACAGTTATAACAAGCACCTGGTGGGTATTGTGGTCGTGCAGCTTGACCCTGTTGCTGAGCAGGAGGCTGAGCAACTTGTTGAGCCGGGTTCAGAACTGCGCAATTTTGAGCAAACCGACAAACATCGGCAAGATGACCTGACTTCCCACAGTTAGTACAAAAACGGCACTGATGTTGCGGCTGATGGTGACTGTTGCATCTATTGCACAAAGGTGCACTTCCTGAATAGGGCTTCTTTGCTGGAGGCTGTGCGGGTTGGTTGGGAGCTGCCTGGTTAGCTTGGGCAGTGACAGCATAGTTTTGGGAAGCCTTACGCTTCTTTGCCCTTTTTGATGAACCAGAATCCTTTCCATTCTTGTTTTGACCTTTCTTGCTATCTTCCTTGTCGGACGACTGTTTCTTGGCCTTGTCACCCTTCCTGTGTAATTTATTCTTTCGAATATGCGACTCAGTCAGTGTCGCTGATAACTCGATTGCCTGACGAAGTGTGGTAGGGTTACTACCAGTAATGATGTCTTGCACTGAGTCAGGTAGGCCGTCGATGTACCTTTCGATGGCCTTGTCGAGTGGGGCAACCATAGTCGGGCAAAGCAAACTCAACTCCTCAAACCTATCAGTATATGCCCTGTGCTCGCCACTATCTTGTTTCAAATCATCAAACTCCTTCTCCAACGCTCGTTGTTCATGACGAGGACAAAACTCCCTCAGCATAAGAGCTCTGAGTTCAGCCCACGTCTGTGCTAGAGCAACGTCTGCACCCTGGTCTCTCATCACCCCATTCCACCATGTAAGAGCCCTCTTCTGAAACACGCTTGAAGAAAACTCGACCTTGCGATTATCCGGACACTGAACGTGGCGAAAAGTATTCTCAATGCTCTCAAACCATTGAAGAAGCCCAGTCGCTCCTTCATAACCACTAAACTTGAGTGGTTTAGCCGAGTTAAAGTTCTTGAAATTGAATGGAGCATTGTTGTTGTTTTTGGCTTGGTTCCATTGAGCAAAGAGATTTGGGAATTGAGCAGCCATCTGCTGTGCAATAATTTCTGCCAGCTCGGCAGTAGCTATCTGGTTTTCGCGTCGAGGAGGCATTCTAAAAGAGGAAAACATGAAAGGAAACGAGTGAGATGATTGGATGAAGAGGATGAAATGAAATAAAATCAATAAAAGCAAAGATGGTGGTTACGCATCGCAAAGCAAACAAGCGACACGCAATGTCTAGTCAAAGTAAATGGGTCAAAAATAATGTATCGCGAAGACATGTTCGCCTATAAGTGAACACTCACCCCAAGAGTTCCCAGGTAAGAGTGACTGGTCCGATTATGTGGATTTGTACGAACACTCTAGCCTTAGACAGAAAACTCAGGGTACAGGCATTCACCCTTCCAGTTCGCACGTGTTCACACTATTAAAACCCGAAAACCTTGATGAGACTTTTGAAAATTCAAAGGGGTTCAAAACCATATAACAGAGGGTTCAAAACCTAGTAATCAATCATCCTAGAACAGATGATTAATTTTCAAAGCGGATTCGGAATCGAAGTTCCCGTTGTGGTTATCACCTAAGGATAGGTGAAGTGTATGTTTTAAAATCTAAACACAAGATTACTTGTGTTAGGGTCCTAGAAAGTTATAGTCTAGGTCAAAGCATTACTAATAACCTAATTCCCTATAACCATTGGCTCTGATACCAACTCTTCTGTCACACCCCGGCCGCGTGTAACATGCAACCGCGGTGGAAACGCCGGGGAGTGTTGGGACAGAATTAATTGTTTCATAACCATTGAAATCAAAGTTACATTTTATTTATTAAACAAGTGTAATACATTGTCTTAAACAGGAAAACAAAGAGTTCATGACATAATTAAACTAGTCTATCTTCATTTTTAGTCTCTAAGGCACAGGTCCGCCCTAGTGTCATGATCATCATCCTATGGAACAGCTCCTAAAAACACATGTGAAAGTAGGTACGTCAGCATAAAAATGCCTGTGAGATACATAGGTTTTGTGAAAATGGGATTCATGACTTGAGTTTAAAGAAAACGTTTAATAACAGTCAGTAATGAACCTTGTAAATTGTTTTGTTTTGTAAATCGTTTGAAAAACGATAAGTTCAGATGATACGTATAAATAAAGTGTAAGGTTAAATGTATAACCTAGTAAAATGAATTTGTATAAGATTAGTTGTTTGTAAAAAAATAATGTCTTGTGAAGAATATGTTATTTGTGTAAAACGTAATATGTCTAAACAGAAATGCTTTAGATAACGCCACGATATGTAATATCATACAAACACTTATATATAGGAAGTACCAGCGACGTGTCCACCATGTTTGTATCATATTACATATGCCACGTTAGTCAAACCATTTACCCAAACCAACCACCATGTAAATTGTTCATGTATAAATCAGTTGTCAAGTGTTATTGTGTAAACCATATCGTAATGTCTATGTTCAATGTAAACCACCAAATGTGTATATCAATGTCAACATGTTTATGTTTAATGTAAATCAGGTAATGTGTACCCAAATTATATCTTGTATGGTAAGTGAGATGTATCAACTAAACCATATGTAAAATGTACAAAACAAGGTATTGAAGTAAAACATGGTTTAAATCAACGTTCTGTTTTGTGGAACAATGCATGCTATACTGATACAAACATTTATGCGGTATTGTGAAATATGCATACATCCAAGCCTTGAGACTGTGGCGATAAACCCTTAAACAAATTAAAGGTTTATCTAAGTTATGTATATCGAATTCGGTCATTCCTTCCAATCCAAACAAACCCAGGATTTCAGGAACGGGAGTTGTCAATTCCTATGGTACCACTACCTACTAACGAATGGCGTAGCTAATGTTAATGAATGTATTGTTCCATGTTAAACAAACCAAATTTCATACCAAAATGAAGGCATGTGATGTAAACAATTGTACTAAGTATGCACACAATGGGCATACATAGCATGAAATGTAATGTAAAGCAATGTACTAAGTACGCACACAATGGGCATACATAGCATGAAATGTAATGTAAAGCAATGTACTAAGTACGCACACAATGGGCATACATAGCATGAAATGTAATGTAAAGAAATGTACTAAGTACGCACACAACGGGCATACATAGCATGAAATGTAATGAAATCATGTACTATAATGTACTAACGAACATAGCAGGTATATGATGTGAAAACATGGAAAGCATGAAAGTAACAAGTAGGCACATGTGTTTCACCCTAAAATAGTTTAGAAAACAGTAAAAGATGGGGTTCAATTACTCACCTGAGATTGCTTGGAAGTCCTTGTAAAACAACGAAATAATGCTAGAGGTCACGGAATATCAAACGGCACCTAATAGGTAGCTATATTAATATACCGGACCAAAATCGGAAGGATCGGACAGTATGCGAGTTTGTAAACCAAACGAGTATGGAGACTCGTGTAATATGGTTTAACAAAGCCTACATACTAAAATGAAACCTAGCCTAAGTGCTTACGGCCCATTACGACCCGTTTAGGTAGCTTATGCTACCTTAACGCGTCGTTCGCGTAGAACGCGTTTGGAACGCCTAACATCGTGACCACAAGGTATAACCTCTGAAGGTTACAACTATGGTCACCTAATGTGTTTGGTCGGATCCTAATGATCGACCAAATGGGTCGGGTTCGAAAGTATAAGCGATGGTTTAGATCGCTTACCTTACGACCCTATATAAGCACTATACTAAAAGTGACGAGCTAAGCATGTTAGAACATGCTTAACTAAGTTTAGAAAACAGGTTTGGCATCAAAACAAACGGCTTTGATGCTCACAAGTTGTTTGGTTACAAAATACGCAAGAATGTGCATTTTGGCCGAAACTACGACTCGTCACTGAGCCTTGATAACGTGGTAATCAGTAGGTATAGTCACTACGGACTATAACCATCGTGATCACGCTCAAGTTATGAAGTTCCAATGAACTTCGTGTTGACCATAGGCTGGTCAACGCAGAAAGTCAAACAAAGTTTGACTTTAGCACTAGAAAGCGATTAAAAGAACGAAAGAACACTTACGAAGGGTCCCCGAAAGCTAAACTTGATCCAGGAGCTCAGGTATGAAGCAATGGCATCAACTTAGAGCTGTTTGATCAGTTTTGTGGGTTTTAACACAAATGGGGGGGGGGGGTATTTATAGGAAAAGTAAAACTGCTAGGATCGTTTCTTGAATATCGTGCCACGATCTTATGCGTACACTTGTCAAGATGTTGTGGTGGCTCAAAATGACCCTTAACTCCTGAGATTGTGAAAGGGCATTGCCCTTTGGAATGTTTGAAAGGCCAAGTTTTGCAAGAAACACAAGTTTCTGCATCTGTAGGTCTGACGCGGCCTGCGTCAAGGTGCAGGCCAAACTAATCCGGGCCGCCTGGCCCTGTCTGATCTGCACAACTTGCAGAATTTACAGTTTAGGTCCCTGTTGCGTATTTAAGCCATTTTCAGCACTTCTAAGGCCCGTAAAGCCAACTTTAAGGCCCTAAAATGATGCCTAAACATTATGGACATGAAACATGCTCAAAAATATGCCGGATGTCGGTTCGTTTGGCCGTACGATCGCGATGTTCGGTTAATTACGACGGAATGCGCATAAGCGCGAAAAATGATCCAAATTGCGCGATGAATGGATTTTTCTCATGCCAAATACTAAGGCATAATATTATAATGCTTACATAAATTTTTGGTTGTCTGGATGTATTCAGAACGTAAGTTATGCGTGAAAGTGCAAACTTGTGCACTTTTTGACACTTTTAGCCCCTGAATGATCCAAAAGTTTGTTTTAGCATACCAAAACCTCAAAGCCTATTTCTAAGCTATGTAAAGGATATTTATGGTATGTTTAACTTATGGACATGTTCCGGAATGTTCGTTACAGTTCGAATTGGCATACTTTCTCAGTTTGTCAAATTTAGTTCTTGTAAGCGAATTAACTTGTTTTTGCCGTACCAAGGCCTTCAAAACTTATTTCTAAGTTATGTAAAGGTTATTTAAGGTATGTTGAGCATATGTTGATGTTCCGGAGTATTTGTCGCATTAAACTGAGTACGTTTACGCACCAGTTTGCGTATAATTCTCCAGAATGCGATGTAGAGTTTGAAATTGAACAAAAGTCAAAACATGAAAAATGTAAAACACAACCAAACAAACATTGGGATAAAATAACATTGTTTTATTGATAACTGAACTGTTCACAATGATTACAAGCACAAATGTTACAGTAAAGAAAGTGGTATCTAAAAATGACAAGTTTTACAAACGGGTAGCATTATCTCAACAAGTTTGGAAACCTAAAACTGAGAAAAAGATTTCACCTTCTGAGGATTCAATTAAGATTGAATATGATGCAAATTTTCCACCTCTTAAGGCTGAGAACTTTAAAATTCAAATTGCGAGAGTTAAAAGTACCAAGGTTACACCCAAGACTGACGAGGCTTGGGTGGACACAATGTTTGACTAAACAGTTTGAATTGTCGGAGCTTCCTTGATCGCGAAGCATGAATCGGCATCTTTATTGAAGTACTTGAATCATGTTGTTATATGTGCAGGATCGTTCGAGATTAGTCTCACGCTGGATTATGGACAGTGGAGCGTCTCGACATATGACAGGGAAGACTGCATTGTTGTATGATGTGAAGAATATCAATAGAGGTTATGTTGGTTTTGCGGGTAATCAACGAGGAAGGATTATTGGTGAAGGAACGTTATCCAATGGGATTGTGACGTTTGAAAGAGTTAACTACATTGCTGAGCTGGAGAACAATCTGCTGAGTATCTCGCAGATTTGTGACAGGATGTATACCACTCACTTCACTGATAAAGAATGTTTGATCTTGAAGCCAGGATATGTTATCCCTGAGGAATGGATTATCATGAGGGCACCAAGAGTTAATGATCTGTATGTGTTGGATATGAGCGTAGCTACTACAACCACAGGTCAGGCTCATTGTTTCGTGTCCAGGGCAACTGAAAAAGAATCGAGATTGTAGCACCGGAAGATGGGGCATATACATCTTAGAAAAATGAATCATTTGGTGCACAATGATTTGGTTACTGGAGTTCATGTCAAAGGTTTTCATCTGGAAGGGGAGTGCATTAGTTGTGTTAAAAGCAAGCAGAAGAAAAAGTCACACCCTACGAAGCAAGTCAATTCAGTCTCAAGACCCCTAGAGAGACTTCACATGGATTTGTTTGGTCCGATGAATGTCAAGAGTATTATAGGAGACAAATATTGTCTTGTGGTTACTGATGATTATTCCAGATTTTCGTGGGTTTCTTTCTTGAAGACGAAAGACGAAACGTTTGACAGTTTGATGGCGTTGTTCAAACGAATTGAGAATCTATACCAAAGGCGTATCAAAAGAATTCGAAGTGATAATGGTACTGAATTCAAGAACAGCAAGATGGAAGAATTTTGTGATGAAAGAGGTATTTTGCATGAGTTTAGTGCTCCATACACTCTGCAGCAGAATGGAGTTGCAGAACGCAAAAACCGGACACTAATCGAGACAGCTAGAACTATGCTTGCAGATTCAAAGTTACCAATAAATTTTTGGGCTAAAGCTGTTTCCACCGCATGCTATACGCTCAACAGAGTTCTCACTGTCAAGAAGTTCAACAACACATGCTTTGAATTAATCAATAACGGCAAACCTAATTTGAAGTATCTTGAACCGTTCGAGTCACCCTGTACTGTTCTAGAGCCTTATGGAAAGTTTGGTCCGAAGTGCATTGAGGGTATATTTGTTGGTTATGCAAGTCCTTCGGGACGTGTCTTCGTTCCAAGTGAGAAGCAGATTATTGAAGCTGAAAATGTTGAATGTCAAGGTTATACTATGTCGCCACAAAATCCAGGAGATTCATGGTGATATCATTATGACAAGTTGTGGGATTCATTTGATATGAGAGAAGAAGAAGAAGAAGAAGATTTCTTTGATGAGTTGGATATTTTGCGTGAGTACAAGTCACAGCAAAGGTTCCCAGCTGAGTATTCGAGGCGACCACGGGAAAATTCAAATGACGATGAAGTAGGTCCTAGTAATGCTGGTGAACACAATGATGTCCAACTGAATGAAGTTGCTCAAGATAATCAGACGGTTGAGAATGATAATCAAGAAGCTGAAAACATGCTGATCTTTGATCATGGAGATTCAGATTCTGAGGGGGAGCAGATTCAGGATTTAAGTCAAACAAACCAAATTGGTGAACAAGGTGCAAATCAAAATGTTACTAATCTGGAAGGCGATGTGGATGTTCCTAGCGAAGCAATGCCGCGAACTCTTTCATACCATCCAGAGGAGTTGATCAAAGGAGAATTGCAAGCAGGCGTTCGCACGAGACGTCAAATTGACCAGGGCCTTACATGTTTTTACTCTACAGTAGCACCTTTACAAACTGAATTTTCATTAAGTTGTTTTATTTCGCAGATCGAACCAAGAACTTACAAAGAGGCGCTTACTGAAGACTCTTGGGTCATTGCGATGCAAGAAGAGTTAAGTCAGTTTGAAAAGTTGGGTGTGTGGAAGCTAGTGGATTTGTCGGATGGTCACAGAAAAATCAATACAAAATGGGTATTTAAGTGTAAGAGAGACGACAGAGGAGTTGTTGTACGGAACAAAGCTCGACTCATTGTTCAGGGCTTTAGTCAACAGGAGGGGATTGATTTTACTGAAGTCTATGCTCCTGTTGCATGACTAGAGGCTATCAGAATTTTCCTTGCATTTGCATCTTGGAAGAACTTCAAAGTATATCAGTTAGATGTAAAATCGGCGTTTCTTTATGGGAAGGTCAAAGAGGAGGTTTATGTCGGTCAGCCGCCGGGCTTTACTGATCCAATCCACAAAAACAAGGTCTACTTATTGGACAAAGCACTGTATGGTTTACACCAGGCCCCGAGAGCTTGGTACGAGACTTTGTCTCAACACCTACTAGCCAACAGCTTCATACGTGGAAAAGTGGATGCCACTCTCTTCACTAAAGAGGTCGACGGTCATCTTTTGATAGTTCAGATTTATGTGGACGATATAATTTTTGGGTCGACGAATAAGAATCTGTGCAAAGATTTCAAACAGGTGATGAAGCAAAAAATTCGAAATGTCATCAATGGGGGAGATGAAATTCTTTCTGGGTCTACAAGTTGAACAACTACTTGAGGCAATCTTCATTCACCAGACAAAGTACGTGCATGATATTCTAGAGAAATTTGGAATGTCAAGTTCTACTCCAGCTGCTACCCCACTTGCAACAAATCATGGGATTAACCAGATCTCACCGGAGACAGGGCTGATGAAACGTTTTATCGATCCATGATAGGTTCTTTGATGTACCTAACTGCTTCACGTCCTGATATCATGTACCCAACGTGCCTCGCAGCAAGATATCAATCTAACCCGAGAGCTTCGCATATGATTATTGTGAAGAGGATATTACGTTACCTGAAAGGAACTCCTTCATTGGGGTTGTGGTATCCTAGGAAAGGCGACTTTACGCTCGAAGGGTATTCCGACTCGGATTTCGGATGCTGCAAAGTTAATTCAAAATCAACAACTGCAGGATGCCAGTTGTTTGGACCTAGATTAGTTACCTGGCAGTGTAAGAAACAAACGTCTGTGGCGCTATCTACATGTGAAGCGGAGTACGTTTCTGCTAGCAGTTGCTGCTCTCAGATCCTGTGGATACAGGAACAGATGCGTGACTACGGTTTGCAGTTTCTTAACACACCTCTTTTTGTTGATAATGAGGCCGCAATAAATATAACAAAGAATCCAATACATCACGCTAAAACTAAACATATAGAAATTCGTCATCACTTTATTCGCGATTGTTTGGAGAAAAAGTTGATACGAATAGAGAAAATCCACACTGACGAACAGAAAGCTGATTTACATACCAAAGCTTTTGATAAAACTCGGTTTAAATATTTGTTAAAACTGAATGGTATGAAGCTTCTTTCGTTGTCGGATGGAATTATTGGCGTTGATGAGAGTACTGTTGCAGATGAAGACGAGAAACAATCTGCAACGGTTTGTCGATTTTTTACTTTTTTTGGTATTTAGGGGGAGTAGATATTTTTTTTCAAAAAATACAAAAACAGTAAAAAATGCAAAAATACAAAAACATGATAAAATTTCAAAATCCAAAAACAATAGAAAACAGAAAAAGAGCTTGTGTAAAAAGGGAAAATGATAGTATATCGGCTAGACAGTTACAGTATGCTAAAAAATTGTAAAGTTTAAAATGAGTTAAACAGTCTCACTAATGATGTGTCGATAGGTTTTCGCACATTTAGTAGATCTATTCGGGATATAAACCTAAAATTTCAAACTTGCGTAATTCGTGGGGAACACTACTTGGATATATAGGTAACCCCTGAAATCTCGTTTGAAATGTCCCATATTCTGAGATACTAGGTCTTTATACTCAGTGATATCTGGGGTATTATTCCGGGACTTCTGCTGAATGGAAGTTCTGACCTAGTCCCCGAATAATACTTTCCGCATTGCTTGAAATATAGCACCACCCTCAGCATAAAAAATGATGAAACATTGCAAAATGCTAATCGTGTGCTGTTGTAGCTAAAAGATACTCTAAAGGGGACACACCGAAAAGTCGAAGCCGTCATCTCTCTGGGTATACGGAAGTATCGACCTGAGCTCTCACGGCCCTCGCATTTAACCCCTAACAGATATCATCTGTGGTATACTCACCTGTAAGGCTGAATATTGGGATTCTGGATACGGGAGTATATTCAAGAGGTGGGACACATGAATGAGCTATGTTCTTAAGACATCTAATTCGTATCCTGAGTAAATTGAAATTTGTGTGAGAATTTAAAATGGATCAGTATATCGACAATCGACGTGAATTGTTTAAGTCTGAGTATGAAATGAAGCTTAACGGTACTTGTAATTTGTCTGAAAAGCTGATATGATTCTCTGACACGCTCACCAAAAATATGTTTGTAAATAGTTTAATTTCTTTACATTCTGCATTTTAAGTCTCTGTATTTCATTTCTTAGTTTAGAACACTTTATTAAAATCCAAAAAGATTTTTCAATTCTGCTTTATTTTTGACAAACCAAAGTGGAGAGTTAATCATTGGAATTCTCGAAGATTGAAGCAGATGCAGGAAAAGTTCTGAGCTGAAGAATGAGGAGAGCTTATCTTATTGAAGTTTGAACTGATGAAAAGTCAAAACAAGTTCATTAATTTGATGCTTGTTATTTTCAGAAAATGTTAAACAAAATTAGTCTGTGTTGTCAAAAGATCAACCAAGGTCATTAATTTGGACTTGGTAGATTAATTAAGTAAACAGGGTCATTAACTTGGACCTGAATACTTGAGTGGATTTCTAAAACTAATAGACTGTGTTATTGTGAAAAGATAAGTTTGTAATGTTTGATGTTTGAGACACAGGTTTTGGACTTCATCATTACCATGGGAGTTAATTGTCAAAGCTTGAACCAGATCAAGACCTCAGATTCTAGCATAGTGAGAGGGGGAGTCTGTGAAAGGGGGAGTCTGGATCAACAGTCAAAGGGGAAGTTTGAAGATAGAGCCAGGAAGTGATTCTGAACCTGCGAAGATAGAGTTTTTATGATGTGAAGATAGAGTTGGAGAAAAGACCAAGGCTAAAGACTCGGAGCCGAAGACTTCGTCAACATCCAAGGGGGAGTCTGTTGGTGCACTGAATGTCTGTTAACTACGTCTGTATCGAGTCTTAGGTCTAGATAGGTTGTACGAAGTCGAAAAACAGAATTTAGGAGTTTAGATGTTAATTTCGCCCCAAATGACATCTGTATCATTTGGAGCGAAATCAGTTAGTTATGCTATTTCGCTCCTGAGTGCTAGTTTGTGATTTCACCCGAAATGTGATCATGGGGTTTCGCTCCTGACCGTTTGGAGCGAAATCAGCTCAAGTATAAATACCTTGATGTGTGATCTCATTCAGTAGTCTTTGGAGCGAAATCTAAGCTAAGGTGCTGCCGGATTTTTGTCAGAATACATTGTAAAAGCTTGGATTTCAGTAATATAAAGAGGAATTAAAGAGGAAAAGCTGTTGTTACTTTGTTTACACTGATTCCGCCTTTGTACACAAAGATGAACTGCCTTAACTGACTAATTAGGGTCATAGAACAGTCCAACAGTATGAGACGCTTTCCCAGCATCTGCTGACCAACAGGTTCACCAGAGGGACTGTCAATAGTACCCTGTTCACTAAAGAGGTTGCAGGACATCTACTTATCGTGCAGATTTACGTGGATGATATAATTTTCGGATCAACGAACGAAGAGTTGTGTAAAGAATTTGAGAAGGTCATGAAAAAGAAGTTTGAAATGAGTTCAATGGGGGAGATGAAGTTCTTTCTCGGGCTTCAAGTTGAGCAACTGCCCGATGGAATCTTGATACACCAGACCAAATATGTGAATGATGTGTTGGACAAATTCAATATGTCCGAATCATCTCCTACATCAACCCCCTGGCTACAAATCATGGCATATGTCCGGATGAAAGTGGTGAGAAAGTGGATGAAACCCAATATTGGTCAATCATAGGATCATTAATGTATCTGACATCATCACGACCGGACATCATGTATCCAACTTGCCTCTGCGCCCGGCACCAGTCAAGTCCGAGACAATCACACATGGTGATAGGGAAGAGAATCTTACGGTATCTCAAAGGTTGCCCAAGCATCGGCTTGTGGTATCCTCGATCTGGTGACTTTTCTTTAACTGGATATTCCGACTCTGACTTCGGGTGCTGTAAGTTAAACACTAAGACCACAACTGTTGGTTGCCAGTTCTTCAGAACTCGGCTTGTTACTTGGCAGTGTAAGAAACAAACCACAGTCGCTCTCTCGACTTGTGAGGCTGAATACGTTTCGGCTTCCAACTGTTGTTCTCAGATCCTCTGGATCCAATAGCAAATGAGGGACTATGGTTTGCAATTCTTAGACACACCAATTTTTGTGGACAATGAGGCAGCAATTAATATCACTAAAAATCCGGTACAACACTCAAAAATAAAACATATTGAGATTCGACATCATTTTATTCGTGATTGCTACGAGAAAAATTGATTCGAATTGATCATATTCACAATGATGATCAGAGAGCTGATTTTTACACTAAACCCTTTGATAAAACAAGATTTAATTATCTTTTAAAATTGAATGGGTTAAAGAATTTGTTTTCTGGGAGGGTGGTAGAGTGTGTGGCCGAGGAGGACGACGATCAGAAGTGATCTGCGTCTAGTTGTCATGTTTCTGTACAGTTTCTTTACTGCAATTGATAAAACCAAAAACACAAAAATATGTTTTTGATTTTAGGGGGAGAAAGTTTATAGAAAATACAAAAACATCATAAAATTTCAAAAATACAAAAACATTGAAAAAGATAAAATGAGTTTTGTTGTGAAAAAGAGGAAATGAAAGTACATCAGTGGACTATCACAACATGCAAAAGAAATAGAAAGTCAAAATGATTTTAAACAAGTCTCACTAATGATGTGCCAGTAGACATCACACGATTAGTAGATTGTATTCGAGATATAAACCTAAATATCAATACTTGCTTATCTCGTGGGGAACATCTCTCGGATATATGGGTAACCCCCAAAATCTTGTTTGAGAGATTGCCTGATTCTGAGATACTAGGTCTTTATACTGTTTGATATCTGGGGTATTATACCTGGTCTTCTGATACACCTCAAGAGTTCAACAAAGATTAAACAAGAAAAAGGTTTACAGTTCTGGTTCTGGTTATCAAAAGAAACCAAACCATAACAGCAATTTCAAAAATAAAGGTTTAGGTTTTATTCCACCCGAAAATCATAAAAATGAGAAAATTTATAAACCAAAAACTAAATTTGTTTCAGAAACATCGTCTGAAGAAGAAGAAAAGAGCTCATTCTGGAAGCAATCGAACAAAGAATTCCTTGCTAAGAAGCAAGAGGGAATGAAGAATGATGTTGCTCAAAAGAAGGAGACAAGCACCTGTTATCAGTGTCAAAAAGTTGGGCACATTGCCTTGAACTGTCCAAAGGCAACCAACACAAAACAGGGAGTCTCTGAAAAACTGAAAGAAAAGATGGTTGATAATGAACCACCAACCGAACAATTTAAAGTGTTCAAAAATTCAAAATTTGAGGTTGGTGAGAGTTCAAAAGGTTTTTACAAAAGAAAAGCAAATCTTAACAACCACAAGTGGATTGTTAAGAAATCAGAATAAATATGGCGATGAGTTTGTTTCTTTGGAAGCAAAGGAGCCACTTTCTGGCGATGAATCTGATTCGTTAAAGTCAGAGGAGCCACAAGTTGAGCTAAAAAGAGAAAATTCAGTTCCGTCAATGGATGGTGCAAACTTTCCACCATTGCGGACTAAAAATTTAAAACAAAAAATTGGCAAAGTTGAGATTTCAAATCAATTCTTTTCTGAAAAGAAAGAAATTGATGTTGAAAAAGCCTTTAACCCTACAGTTCAAAATATTTTTGGAAAAATGGTTGACGGGAAGGTCAAAGGGGTAAAGGAATTCTATGAAAAGAATAAAAAAGGAAACAAACCGAGTGATGATGACTCGGAATCACCCAAGGACCGTCATGCGTGGGTGAATTTCTTTAACTAAAAATCCTGACTTGCCGGAGCTCCAGAGTTGGTAATCGTGGAGCACGAATCGCCATCTTTCTTGAAAATTAGTTTTGTTGATTTAACTTGAGTTTACTGTCATACAAGTGGTGAAAGAAAAGTGATAAGTTTTTACAAGAAGATGAAAGAACAAAGTGATGAATAAATCCCCGATCTTACATGTTTGTGAAATAACAAACAAACTAATTTTCTGGAAAAACCATTTTGATTAAAACAAACTTAAGTGTTTTGAAATCATAATGGGAAAATAGTTTGTTGACACGGGGAGTTCTGATTGTTTATGCGAAGTGAATGGAGAATTGAAGCAATTCACATCATGCAAATAAGATGACAAACTGAAAAAAAATTGAATCATATTTTTCAAAATTTTATTTGTACAGTTTATTGCTTTCATTTTCAAATTTTCCTGGAAAATCAAAAATTGAAAACATATTTTTGATTTTAGGGGGAGTAAAAAATTTAGAAATTTTAAAAATTTGAAAAATCCAAAAACATGATAAAATCTAAAATCTAAAAACATCGAAAAATTCAAAATTGAGTTTTGTTGTGAAAAAGAGGAAATGATAGTACATCAGTGGACTATCACAACATGCTAAAGAAATGGAAAGACAAATGTGATAAACGGTCTCACTAATGATATGCCAGTAGGTTTTTACTCATTCAGTAGATTGTTTTCGAGATATAAACCTAAATATCAATTACTTACTTATCTCGTGGGGAACTTCTCTCGGATATATGGGTAACCCTCGAAATCTTGTTTGAAAGATTGTCTATTTCTGACATACTAGGTCTTTATGCGTGATGCTATCTGGGATATTATACCAGGACTTCTGATTTTGCGGAAGCAATAGCCTAGTCCTCGTATAACATTCTTCACAGCTTTAATCATAAAGCTCACCCTCGGCATAAAAATGATGAAACATTGAAAAATGCTAATGATGTGCTGTTTAAAAAAAGATCCTCAAACGGGACACACCTAAAGACGAGCCATCATCTCTTTGTCTGAACGGAAGTTCTAACCTGAGATCTCATGGTCTCACATTACCCTTTTACAGATATCATTAGTGTGCGTTCACCTGTAAGACTGAATATAGTAATCTTGATACGGGAGTATATTCTGAGGTGGGACACGCGAATAAGTCAAGTTCTTAAAACACTAATCTCGTATCTCGAAACACTTGAACTTTGTGTGAAAATTTAAATGGATCAATATACTGACAATCTAAGTGAATCGTTTAGAACTTAAAGTGTTTAAAGCTCAACGGTGTTAGTGATTTGTCTCATAAACTGATATGATCCTCTTACACAAACTCACAAAAATATTGTCTGTACATATTTCTTTACTGTTTTTCATTGAAAACAAAACCCAAAAAGAATGTGTTTTAGCATAAAATTTTGAAAAATCAAAAAGATTTTATTTCATCTTATTTTCGACAACTGATGTCAAAGAGCTGATTTTCAAAATTCCGAGTGCTAAACAGGATGAACAATTATGGATTGGGAGAGTGTGTTTGAGATGAAACATGAAGTTAAAGTGAAGATAAAATTTGAGAAATGTCATAATCTAACAAGTGATGTTTTGAGATTGATTTAAC
Organism: Helianthus annuus; assembly: GCF_002127325.2. Classification (NCBI taxonomy): domain Eukaryota; kingdom Viridiplantae; phylum Streptophyta; class Magnoliopsida; order Asterales; family Asteraceae; genus Helianthus; species Helianthus annuus. The sequence continues at coordinate 66,977,280 of NC_035446.2, read as the reverse complement.
AAGTGGTAAGCAGAGATTAAAAATGTTATAAAAATATTATGTTTAGGTAGAGTTTGTGCAGGTAAACAGCTATGCAAAAGCCAGGTTTCGACTCCTGAGGATATGCAGATTAGAGCCAGGTTTCTGAGAGTCAGGCAACGGTCCTGAACCTGTGAAAGCTGCAAAGTGAGATCCCCGTGTCTAAGCCTGAGCAGAATTTAAGCCAGGATACGATTCTAGAACGAGAGCTATTCCAGACTGCGATCCCAGCTTATTGAAAAGGGGAGTCTAAAGACGTAAGAACTAGACACAGATTTTGGATCAACATCCAAGGGGGAGTCTGAAGACATTAGAGCCAGGTTCAAATCCTGTCATCTACGCTAGCTGCTAATGCTGAAAAGTTTTAAAAAATCAAGAGATCTGATCAAGAGAATTGGAAGAGCCAGGTTGAGATTCTAAGAAAGAGAAGAGAGAAGATTGATGAGGATGCTTACAGAGAAAGATACTTTGGAGAGAGCGAGAAGACTGATCAAGACTGAAGACTCGACACCGAAGACTCGTCAACATCCAAGGGGGAGTTTGTTGGTGCATATGTCTGTCGACTTCGTCTTGTATCGAGTCTTGTAACTAGAATGATAGAACAGGACACGTAGTACGAGGAAAATAGGAAACTGATCCGAACCAGCAGTTTCACACGAAGTGGCCAGTTCGTACGAACTGACCAGTTCTCGCGAACTGGACATGTTGCTGGTTCGTGCGAAGTGGCTTCCCAATATATATGTGTCTTTTGATTTCATTTGTAGAACTTCTGATTCCGGTAGCGAAGCTCTGCCGAAGTGTCGCCAAGCCTATAAAATGTTGTAATATCAATCCAATCGACATTTAATCTACTTCTAAGTGCATATCAATCTGAATGAAGATCAATCAATGAATTCCGCCTCTGATTTGGTCAAGAACTCTTCTAAACGTCTCGTTTAGATCGACTCACCGATCCTACAAATTCACCAACAGGGCTTCCAGAAAGAATGGTCAAAGGATGTATGCTGAGAATGGGTTATAACGGTCCATTGAATAAAGCAACTTACTTGAAAGCCTGTTTCATAAAGCCGTACAAATTCTTTATTCATTCAGTGATTCATGCACTAAGTCACAGAAAAGTTGGATACGACGTTATGAAAGATTATCAAATGTGTATGGTAACGACGTTGGTGCTAAACAAGAAATACAACTTTTCTAGAATCATTTTCACTACATGAAAGATAATATTACTTCTGTAGTCGAAGTTGGGTGTATCCTAGGTTTGTGCAGATGATGCTGGATTATGCATATCCAAATCTGGTGAAAGATGAACAGAATGATCTAATGCTGTTGCATCACATGGATAATGAAACGTTAATCCGATTATCCAAGTACACAAAGAATTGGCCAGAACCGAAGAAGAAGACAGAGTTTTTCGGATTCATCAAAGATGAGAAATATGAGGATCCAGATCCAGTAAATCATTTGAAGTGGAGGAATGATGCAGAGATGAAAGAAAAAAGTGCAATTGATGAATTATAGAAGTTAGAAGAATTCCGTGAAACACGAAATGATTGGTATACAAAGGAAAAAAAGATCAAGCTGAAGAAGGATCATCTTCTCAACCACAGAAGAAATGCAAAAAGAAAGCAGTTGAAACAATGCTAGTTGATGAACTAGAAGTTGACAAGACAGAAGCTGATGCTGATAAAGATCAAGATCCGTTAACTCCTGAAACAGAGCGTTTGTTGAAAGATATTGATGATACTTTAGAAGCTGAGAAAGCAGCTGGTAAGAAGGTAGTTGATGATGAAGGGGAGAGTTCATCTGGTACAGAAGGTGATATGGATGATATTGATGCTCATGTTGATCGTTGGGTCAAAGAAAACTATGATCCAAAAGATAGAGAGAAACAAAAGAAGAGAAAGAAGAGTGCGGATGATGATGATGAAACGTATGTTCCACCAGAAGATGTTCAGATTCTAAAATCACCATCTTCAGGAGGTAGAAAGAAATCAACCTCAAGAAAACGTGTCTAAACTCCAGCAGCGCGAAAGTTAAAATTCAAGCTGAACTTAAAATATGTCCAAGGTCCTAAACCACCATCACCACCACAAGAACCACAATCAAAACCACCATCACCACCACCAAATCAATCTAAATCACCATCACCACCACCAAATCAACCATTTATAACTTCACCACACATCTAACAAACACCACCAACCACATAACCACCAGTTCATTCTACTCCTGGATCGTCCAGTTTTGAACATTTTCCACCGATTCCAGAGAGTACAGTTCTTGAAGGGCTTAGTGATTTTAGCTTTGTAAATGATGAGCTTGTGAAGAAGTTGCAAAAGAAAGTGGATGATGTGTTAGTGGAGAAATAGAAGTTGGAAGAACGTGTCAAGTCTGTTGAATCGGAAAATCCATCTTTGTTGAAAAAGATTGAAAAACAAAGAGTTAGAAGCCAATAATGCTAAGAAGGAACATGAAGCATACATGTTAAAGAAAGTGTTGGAAGACTTGTGTAGGATCGATTTCGACCTAAAACGAGTCATTCGGAAGAGCTCAAATCCGTTTCAGCGGCGGAAACAAAGAAACGGACGTGTACACAGCTAGAATCATACTTTAAACCTCTTGTATATTGATTTTACAGCGTTTACATTTACAAGGAACACCGGCAATACCTCGGTATCAGATCTGAA